>NC_133329.1:401919309-402196809 GCF_042186555.1 Aquarana catesbeiana
AGCTGGGTAGAAAGGAGGGATGAAATCCATAATTGGCAAAAAATGGCGTCTGGTTGATGGCTGAGTGCAGGGAGTTATTGTATGAAAACTCCGCAACTGGTAACAGAGAAACCCAGTCATCCTGGGAAAAGGCCGAGAAACAACGGAGGTACTGCTCCAAGGTTTGGTTGGTTCTTTCCGTCTGGCCGTTTGTCTGAGGGTGATAGGCTGAAGAGAACGCTAACTCAATTTCGAGGGAACCACACAATGCCTTCCAGAACCTGGAGGTGAATTGGACACCCCGGTCCGAGACGATATTAGAGGGAACCCCATGTAATCTCACAATTTCTTTAATGAAGATCTTCGCCGTTTCCACGGCTGAGGGTGTGCCTTTCATAGGCAAGAAGTGAGCCATTTTTGACAATCTATCAATTATGACAAAGATGGTGGAGAAGCCTTCGGATGGGGGCAGTTCCACAATGAAATCCATCGCGATCATTTTCCAAGGTCTGTCAGGGATGGGCAAGGGTTTCAGTAAGCCCCAGGCCTTCGTCCGAATATTCTTGCTTCGGGCACATGTGTGGCAGGAACTGACGTAATTCCTACAGTCCTCGGCCAACTGTGGCCACCAAAAGGTGCGCTGCACCAGTTTGGTTGTCTTCTGAGCCCCAAAGTGCCCAGCCAACTTGTGGTCATGGCAAAGCTCTAGTACTGGTACCCTAAGGCTCTCAGGAACCATGATCCTTATGCCAGAGTAAACCATCTCTTAGGCTGGTCTCAGTGGGTTGGGGTATAGTTGTGGAAGCTTGCCTTATTCTGGAGATTAAATCCCCCTGAAGTAATAAAAAATTTCCTGCAGGCAGGATAGTGTCCGGAGGGATGGCTTCTTTGGAGTCATGGAACATTCGTGAGAGAGCGTCTGGTTTGATGTTTTTGGAGCCGGGTCTGTAGGTTATATGAAATTGAAAGCGAGAGAAGAAGAGCGCCCATCTGGCTTGTCGCGGTTTTAGTCTCTTGGCAGATCTCAAGTACCCCAAGTTCTTGTGGTCCGTGTAGATTAGAATAGGATGTACAGCACCCTCCAAAAGATAGCGCCACTCCTCCAGAGCCGTCTTGATGGCCAGAAGCTCCCGGTCTCCTACATCGTAGTTTCTTTCAGACACCGATAATTTGCGAGAAAAAAAAGCTATTGGAAACAGAAGGGCCTTGGGGCCCTGACGTTGGGAGAGTACAGCTCCTACTGCGACCTCTGAGGCGTCAACCTCCAACACGAATGGCAAGGCAGAGTTAGGGTGTTTGAGGATGGAGGCCGACGTGAATAATCCTTTTAATTTTTCAAAGGCCAATTGAGCCCTGGGGGTCCAGCAAAATCGGGTTCCCTGTCTTGTTAATTCAGTAATGGGGGCGATGATCTTGGAAAAGTCTCTGATGAATTTCCTATAGAAATTGGAAAATCCAACGAAGCGTTGGACCCCCTTCTTGTCCGTAGGTGCGGGCCAGTCCAGGATGGCGGACACCTTTTGAGGGTCCATTTTAATACCTTCCACTGAAATGATGAGCCCCAGGAATTGGATGCATTGGAGTTCAAATTCACATTTATCGAGTTTAGCATACAGCCTGTGTTGCCTGAGCCGGGCGAGGACATTCCGGACGTGCCTGCGATGATCAGTCAGTGATGATGAGAAAATGAGAATGTCATCGAGGTAGACGATGACGTAGAGATCCAAAAATTCCCGGAAGATGTCGTTCACAAAATGTTGGAATGTGGCTGGGGCATTGCATAGACCGAAGGGCATAACGCAATACTCGAAATGCCCAAAACGAGTGCGAAAAGCGGTTTTCCACTTGTCCCCCTCCCGGATACGGATTAAATTATAGGCTCCGCGAAGATCCAGTTTTGTGAAGACAGTTGCCGTTCCTAGCCTCTGGAATAATTCAGGCACCAGGGGTAAGGGGTAGCGATTCTTGATCGTTATCCGATTTAATTCCCGGTAGTCGATACATGGCCGAAGGGAATGATCTTTTTTTTCCACAAAGGATATGCCTGCGCCGGCCGGAGATGTGGACGGGCGGATTAACTTTTTCTTTAAATTCTCATCAAGGTATTGTTTGAGTGTATCCAATTCCTGCTCAGTCAATGGAAAAATCCTACCGAAGGGTACTTCGGTTCCAGGTAGCAGCTCTATAGGGCAATCATAGGGCCTGTGTGGCGGTAGAGTCAGAATCAGAGAAATCTCGGTAGGGTTCTGGGATGGCTTGGTGTGAGTTGGTTTCAGGGTGTAGGCCGAGGAGTTGAGGTATCTCATGGGCCATTCTTGGCAGGCAATGTTGTTGGCAATAATCAGAGAGAAACTCCACTTTCCCAGAAACCCAGTTGATATGGGGGTTATGGCCCAGCAACCACGGCATGCCCAGGATGACAGGGAACAGGGGAGAGGAAATGACATCTAGACGGAGGAATTCCTGGTGTTGAGAGTTTATAGTAGCTATTATAGGGATAGTCTCTTGAATGACAGGACCGGAACGGAGGGCGGAACCGTCCGCAAGGTGGACAGCCAGGCTCTGGGTCTTGAGTCGGAGTGGGATATTATGCTGAGCTGCAAAGGCCTGGTCCATGAAGCAGCTGCATGCTCCGGAATCAACGATGACTGGAACTTGGATAGCCTTTCCGGGAAGCTGCAGAGTGACAGAGATGGTAAGGTGAGTACTAGGTTTTGGCATGATAGTAGCACATATACGAGCATAAGAACGACACTTACGCGTCTTGTTGGGGCAGACGCTGGCGTAGTGCCCAGGTTCCCCACAGTAGAGGCATAGGTTAAGGTTACGTCTTCGTAACTTCTCTTCAGGAGTCAAGGAAGGACGGAGCAGACCAAGCTGCATAGGCTCTGACGTGTCGAAAACTGGAGAGGGTGGAGGAGCCAAAGGCCTACTAGGAGGACTGGGAACCTGTGGAAGCATCCAAGTGGGTCGATAGGCACTGGTAGATCTTTCGGTGCGTCGTTCTCTCAGACGACGGTCAATTTGGATTGAGAGGTTAATTAATTCTTCCAGGGTCTGAGGTATCCCAACCCGTGCTAACTCGTCCTTGAGTGGATCGGACAAACCCATTCTAAACTGATGACGCAGAGCCGCGTCATTCCATGCCGTATCGGAACTCCAGCGCCTAAATTCAACAGCATAGTCCTCCGCTGCCCTGCGGCCTTGCCGAAGGGAGTGCAGGGAAGCTTCAGCAGAAGCGGTTAGTTGAGGATCCTCATAAAGTTGAGACATCGCCAAGAAGAAGGCGTCCAGACTTTCCAGGGCATCTGACTTTTGTTCCAGAAGGTGATGGGCCCAGGTTTGAGGCTCACCGGACAACAGGGAAATAACAAAGCCCACCTTGGTGGCTTCTAGGGAGAAGGTCCAAGGCTGTAGAGCAAAATAGAGACTACATGCATTCCGGAATGCACGGTATTTACTACGGTCTCCAAAAAATCTCTCCGGTATAGGTACTTTGGGCTCTGGAGGGAGCATGACTACGGAGGGTGCCCCGGTTGCAGACGAAGTCCCCTGAGGATTGGTAGGTGCAGACAGGGCCTGAACACGTTCCTCTAGTCGGGTATAGCCATCCTGTAAACTTTTGACTGCTTGGGTTAATCCTGCCAAGTGTCTGCAAAGTTCGTCCATAGGGGAAGCCCCCTGCCCGGACTCGGTCATGGCTGCCTGATACTATCAGACTCCTACTTACCAGACCGGTGAGTCCGCTTGGGCAGAGAGTAGGCTCCCTTACGCGTCCGACTCGCGGCCCCTGGTAAGGTAACAGGAAGCACAGGAGTGCGGAGTGGTATGAGAGCCTGTGAACTAGAGTCCAGATGCTGGTGGAATAGCAGTCTATGAACAGCAGGTGCAGGCTGGAACACAGGCGATGAGACTGAGCAGGATGGTCAGGAGACAAGCTGGGTTCGGCAACAGACTAGCAGCAAGGTACAATAGGAGCAGGCAGAAGCGGAGTCAAACAGGCCAAGGTCAGGTACAGGCAGCAAACAGGGGAATCCAAGAGCAATCCGGGTCGTCAGGAGATCAGGTAAACAGGAAGACAAGACAGGAAACAGGAACTACGGCACAGGAAGCTGATGATCAGGCAGCACTGAACAGAGTGCCTGACAAACTTAAATAGGCTGGCTTGCTCACAGGGACTCCCTCTGGTGGCCAATCCCATGACCAGCAAGGTGAGCTCTCTGACAAACGCCTTATGGGCATTCCATAGGATTGTGTTGTTTGAGGTCGATCCTTTATTTGGTTCAAAAAATTCTTCCAGGTGATTTCGTATATATAAGGAGTTTTCTGGGGATTGGATGATTGACGCATTGGCTCTCCACATCATGTGGCGAGGATGTGAAGGATGGTCAGCTATATCGATCGACACTGGGGCATGGTCAGACCATGTGATTGTTCCAATGGAGGAGTCTGTGGTTTTGGTAAGGGTCCATTTGTCAACAAGAAAATAGTCAATCCGGGTGTACGAATTATGTCTGCTGGAAAAGAAGGAGTAGTCTCGTTCTGAGGTGTGATGACATCTCCAAACATCGTAGAGGTCATTGTTTATTATGAAGGTGATCATAGGGGATGAGGGTCTGGAGGTACGGTTTGAGGTATCTAATTCATTGTCAGGTGCAATGTTGAAGTCACTGCACACAATAAAGTTTCCTTGGCGAAACTTCTCAAGTTTTTTCATAAGTTTGGATAAAAATCTAATTTGGCCAGAGTTGGGCGTATAGACATTGACGATGGTATATCTGGTGTTATCTAGGGTACAGTCCAGCGCCAAATATCTCCCTTCCTCATCGATCAAGCTATTGTGAAGCGTGAAAGTGAGGGAATTTTTTACTGCTATCATGACCCCATTTTTCTTATTTGGGCTTGAGGCTTTGAAAATGTTGGTAAATTGATGGTGTGTACAGTGGGGTTCAGCTGAGATTTTGAAGTGAGTCTCTTGGAGACAAAGGATATCACATTTAGAATCTATAGCTGTTTTCCACATGGAGGTTCTCTTGGCTGGGTGGTTGAGTCCTTTGACGTTAATTGAAAGGAATTTTGGCATCTTGTGTGATTTGTAGTGGTGTCAAACAAAATGAGTGGTACTCATAGTTGGAAGAGGCAGCTGTTTGGTCCTGGGTGGTTACGTGGAGCGAGTTTTGGTTGTTCTTCAGTAGTAGCTCTCCGGAGGGACGAGTGGAGAATGAGGCAGGTAGGAGAAGAAAAAGGAAGGTTAAACAGTGCTTTATGATATAAGCAGTACTAAGTGTAAATATAACTGAACAACTGCTACAAACAGCCTGACAACACTAGGCTGTGTTAACTGAGCGGGGTAGAGTTTGTGGGTTAAGCTGCACGAGCAAGGCATCCGACCGGATGGTATGGTGACTGTGTGAACCTAGGTATCGCCTATCAGGTTCGCTTCAGCATGCATTGTAGGTTTGCTTGGGATCTGAGGTCCGTGTGGGACCTCTGTGGTTATTAATTGATACCTCAGGTGTTTCTGGGATAATGTCCCATTGTTTGAGAAGTTTTATTCCTTCCTGAACTGTGGTGATGACGTGTTTGGCTCCGTTTTTGGTGATGATGATTTTTGTTGGGAATCCCCATTGGTATGGGATTTTGTGGTTATTTAGAGGCTTGGTTATGGTATTCAGTTGTCTTCGGAGTTGTCGTGTGTATTGCGACAAGTCTGCAAACAGCTGTAGATTATTGAATGGTGCTGGGAGTTTACCCAGATGTCTGGTTTTAAACAGGAGTTGATCCTTAGTGTGGAAGAAATGAATCCTCATTAGAACATCTCTGGGTATGTCTGCTGCTAGATGTGCTGGTTTGGGGATGCGATGTATGCGATCTATTATTGTCTCCATTGGTGACAGATCAGGTAAAACAGTGGAGATCATCTTTCTGGCATATGAATTGAGGTCATGTGGCAGGACGGTTTCGGGTATACCTCTAATTTTGACGTTATTACATCGAGACCTGTCTTCTAGGTCCGCCATCTTGGATTTCATCCATTGCTGTTCAACATGGGCATGATCTTGTGCATCTACAAGATCATTCACTGTTGTAGTTAGGTCATTCATGTGTTTTTCAATATGGTGGATTTTGTTCCCCATAATGTGAACATGAGATGAGAATTGCTTGAACATTGATGCTATTTCAATGTGCAGTGAGCTCTGCAGGGAGATGAGCATCTCCTTCATGGTAGTGTCTAGAACAGGTTGATCTGATGTGGGGAAAGCTGATATAGCTGATGGCTGAGGTAATACTGAGAGAGATGCAGGGCTTACCTCAGTGCCGTTTTCTGTTGAATCCATTCGCATCCTCGGATGAGGATGGATTCTGAGGCAGTATTTCAGTGTCATCTGCATCAGGGAGGTCTGTGTAGGCTGATGAATCCTATGCAGGGCCGCGGGCGCCATCTTGGATTTCTATGTCCAGCTGCAGTGAAAAGTAATCTGTCAGTTTCTTTGGTGGCCTGTATTCTTTCCTCTTGCGAGTCGGCTGAGACATTGCTGGTCCCTGTGGCAGTGTCTCTGTATGTTTAGGGGTCAGATGGAGCTGTAGAAGCGGCGATGTTCGCATATATCTTTCCGGTCGGTGCAGGAGCTGAGGGTTCAGACGTCCATCTTGCTCGGCGGTTAGCCACGCCCCTCCCGATTAACAATCTTTTTAATACCTGCACAATCACATGTGCATTTACCAAAGGTTTTGCTGACAAACCAACATGTTTGTTGTATAACAATTTTTGTGGTGGCATTATCCCAAATCAAAATGTCCATTTTATAGAAAACAGGCCTGTGTACAGTACCTGACCGCGAGATTGTGTTTCCAGCGCGATACCATCGCGCTGGTTCTCGGCGACAGGGTACTGTGAATGTCGTCGCTGGCTCGCTCATCGGGAAAAGAAAACTCACGCCCCCTTATGACGCCAGAGTCCCTGCGCATGCTGGGACCATGACGTTGTAAGGGGGTGGGGTTACCACCTATATAAATGGCTCCACAGCTCGCACACAGCATTCGAGCCGGAGAGAGCGTCGTGTCAACATCGGGGAAGAAGGAAAGAAGAGAAGAAGCGGCGAGACAGCGGCGTCAAAACAGCGGCGACAAGACAGCGGCGACAAGACATCGGCGACAAGACAGCGGCAGCAGACCGGGCCCCTCGCTGGCAATAGAGCTGGAAGAAGATAGCGGCGGGGCCCGGGAGAAGAGGCCGAACACCGGGAGAAGTCGGAAGGAGACCCCCCCCCCGAAGTCGGAAGAAGACCCCAGAGCTGACTAATAAACTACTCTTAAAACCTGTGTAGTGTGTTGTTTTTATATTGACACTTTTCCCTAGGTGAATGGGTAGGGGTACCATGTACCCCAAACTCATTCACACAGGGTGGGGGGCCGGGATCTGGGGGCCCCCTTATTAAGGGGGGCTCCCGTATTCCGATAAGCCCCCCGCCCGCAGACCCCGACAACCAACGGCCAGGGTTGTCGGGAAGAGGCCCTTGTCCTCATCAACATGGGGACAAGGTGCTTTGGGGTGGGGGGGCCCGCAGGGCGCCCCCCTCCCCCAAGGCACCCGCCCCCCATGTTGAGGGCATGCGGCCTGGTACGGCTCAGGAGGGGGGGGCGCTCGCCCATCCCCACCCCCTTTCCTGGCCGGCCGGGCTGCGTGCTCGGATAAGGGTCTGGTATGGATTTGGGGGGGACCCCCACGCCGATTTTTCAGCATAGGGGGTTCCCCTTACAATCCATGCCAGACCTAAGGGCCTGGTATGCCCCCGAGGGGGGAACCCACGCCGGTTTTTTCATTTAAAATTTGGCGCGGCGTTCCCGCCTCAGGATTCATACTAGACAGCTGTCAGCACTGCCTGTCACTCATCGGGGAAGGAAAACAACGTTTTCCTTTCCCGATGAGTGAGCCATCTCGGCGCTGGCTCCTGCGACGGGGCTCGTAGGTGTCAAATCTCGCCGAGAAGTGCGGCGAGATTGACACAATATCGCGGTCACCTACTGTAAAACCAACAAGAAAGACACAAATCTTACAAAGTTTACATTTGGTAGAACTTGAAGGCAATATCAGACATGAGTATTTAGGAACTGTGTTTGATATAGCGTTCAGATGGGGGAAGTCACCCCAGGAAAAGCCAAATTTGGAAGATGCACACAAATTTCCCAATGTCAACATGTGCTACCTGCCATCACGGGGGATCAAGGGATGTGTTTTGGGGGAGCAAGCCCTTCCTCACCGCTACTTTATTATTGAGGAAGGGGTTGCACCCCCAAAATGCGTCCATTGATCTCCCGTGATGACAGATAGCACATGTTGGCACACTGTGTGCATCCTCCAAATTTGGCTTTGGGAAAAATCACAAAAACATTTCACACATTGTAGCACACAAAAGAAGAAAGTGATTTGGAGGGGTTTTAAACTCGCCCCAAAACATCAGTGATGTTTTTATATTTTGGAATAACATCATTGAGGTTTTGCTTGATGATTTCCAATTGTAAATTACACCCCATGATCTCCCCGATCAGGATCTGGGCACTTTCGGATGTAATAGGATCTTCATCCACAACCTCACGATCACCTAAAAAGAGAGGAACCCCAAAATAAATTTGGTTTAAAAAAATGCTGCCATCCATCTCTTATCTGAGCCTGTGGTCGCAGACACTCACCTGTTGTGGTGACTAGTTCCACCACGTCTTCATCCTCCTGCTCAGCTTGTGTTGGGGGATTTCACCTTCTTCCAGAGGGGGGGGCTCTGGTCTCCTCAGATGAGGGTTGTCCTCCGAGTCTTTTCTCCCCTATGTCAAACAAAAATGGTATAATTAGCACACAGATATTTAATGTCAGAACTATAAAGATGAAACATTGCTTGGAAGTAGGGTATAATTATCTATTTTAGCAGAGTTCCAAGATGTAATTTTTTTAATGCCCTTTGTCAAGCTGCAATACTTTACCTGTTTAGTACAAGCTTCACAGATGGAGACCCCCCCATAGTATACACTGGAGCACCTGTGTGGCCCCCCTAATTAAAATGGTGTTCTTTTGTCCCACACTAGAGCTCCAGTGTCCAGATGTGAAAACAGCTGCTGAGTGTCCTCTCCTTACACAGAATCTAGTTTGCATTTCATTCTAGTAACAAAGCCATCCACACAACCCAATTCTTTTAAGACAAGTATAGGGCGTCAAAATGGTGGCCAAATGCATATGGGCTAAACAATGGTATTTTATATTTGGAACGAAAAATGTTTGATCCGAACGAATAATGTGCCCATGAACATGAAAGTTGCCATTTTAAATTGTACAACAGTTCCTAAAAGCACATGGAGCAGCACGAACGTAATAAACACAAAAAGAATAGGAACACAGCACAACTACTTACTTTTTTGCAGCACTCTCCGGATCTTTCGGTACTGCTCATGTTCTCGTAATTTCAGGTCCGACCACCGCTTCCTGAGCTGATCTTTCGATCGTCGTACCCCGAATTTCCGGTGCAGACTCCTGACCACTTTCGCCATGATCTTGGCCTTTCGGACATTGGGGTTGGGGTAAGGCCCATACTTTCCATCATAGTCGGACTTCTTCAGGATGTCCACCATTTCCAACATCTCCCCAAAGGACATATTTGAGTCCTTAAATCTCCTTCTGGATCGGGACGTTTCAGGCTCTGGCCTTTCCTCCTCCTCCTCGTTGCTACAATTAGCACGCACCTGCTGTCTATCCGACATGTGCTCTTCCCCCACCGCGCCGAACGAAAAGGGGTGGGGAATAGACTAGAAAGAACGTCGGGGTGGGCGGAGTTATACGCATGCGCAGTGTGTATAAAGCGTAACACGCGTGCGTCTTACGTATGATCTGTGAACGGAGGAAGGAGCATCGGAGACGCCAATCGTGAAAACGAAGGTAAGAGCTAAACTTGCGCCTATACTGCTTCGAAATGGAAGCCTATAT
Source organism: Aquarana catesbeiana (assembly GCF_042186555.1). NCBI lineage: Eukaryota > Metazoa > Chordata > Amphibia > Anura > Ranidae > Aquarana > Aquarana catesbeiana. The sequence continues at coordinate 401,929,259 of NC_133329.1, forward strand.
TGTAACAAGATTAGGGGAGTTTTGCCTGACATTAGGGTTTGTCTTGTGTTGTGTCTTGCAGAGAAAATGGATGGGTTCAACGACCACAATTTCCTGCCCCTGTTCATAGACAAGTACAGGGAGCTGCCCTGTCTGTGGCAGGTCAGACACCCCCACTATAACAACAAACAGAAGAGGCAGGCAGCGCTGGAGAAACTGCTGGAGTTGGTGAAGCCGGTGGTCCCCACAGTAACCATCCCCTATTTAAAAGCTAAAATTGGTGGCCTGAGGAGCACATATCTTAGGGAGCGCAAGAAGGTCACGGATTCCCAGAGATCAGGAGCTGGAGCAGATGACGTTTATGTCCCCAGGCTGTGGTACTATGAGAGACTGTGATTTCTGTCAGACCACACTGAAGTCAGGGAATCCCTCTCTACTCTTCCTTCCACTCTTCCTTCCACCCCAGCGGAGGCTTCCAATATCCAACCTGGGCCTTCCAGCCAGGAAGAAGTGGAGGAGCCCAGCTGGAGCCAGGTATAGCATTCTTCTACAGATTTCAGGACAATAAATAAATGATGTTTACTAGATGTTATTATTGATCACTAATTGCTGATTGAAAAAAGTGTTTTACATATCAGTAGACAGTAGTGGGCACCCAAAATTGGGACAAAAATGAAAAATGCTGGGCTCAGAAGGATAGTCTGTTATATTTGTTAACATTCAATTTGCAGCAGTCAGGAGGTGAAAATTGTGTGTGATTGATGAAAACAATACTAAAACTATGTCTCTTTTTCATACACAGGAAGACCTCAGCCAGGAGGAGGTTGTGGAATGTGGCAGTCAGGAGGAGGCGGGGATTAGTGGCAGCCAGGAGGAGGCGGGGCTAAGTGTCAGCCAAGAGAAGCCTGGGACCAGTCGCAGCCTGACTGAGTCTCAGGTCCCTCCCCTCCGCCTTCCATACAAAAGGGCCAGGAAGTCCACTCCGAGTCCCGTGCAGGATTTAGCGTACAGGCTGATCCAGGAGGCTTCTGCGTCCCTACGAGCCTTCCCCAGTCCTGAAGAGGCCTTTGCCTGCATGGCTGCCACCAAATTGCAGGGCATGCAGGAAGGTCAACGCAAGCTCTCTGAGGACCTGATTTATAAAGTCCTACGTAAGGGGTTGAGTGGGGAACTAACACCCAAGACGGATGTCATTGAGATCGACGATCCTCCTCCTCCTCCTCCTCCTCCTGCTGCCACAATTCCACCACCACAGCCACAGCGTGGAAGGAAGCGTGGAAAGAAGACCAAAGAGTGATGACCCTGGGTTCAGTCTGGTCTGACAGAAGATGCAGTCTCTCGTATGACCACAGCCTGGGGACACAGATGTCATCTGCTGCTTTCCGGATCTCTGGGACTTCTGGACCACACTGCCCTCCCTTAGATAAGGACTCCTCAGGCCACCAATTTTGCTTTTAAATAGTTGATGTCTGCCCTGGGGGTCCAAGGCTTCACCCACTTCTGCAGTTTCTTCAGCTTTGCCTCCCTCTTTGTTTAGTTGTGAACCCTTAATAAAATTTTTTAGGTAAATTCTACTCTCCTGTGTGTGTTTTCATCCAAAAAGGACAGTTTGTTGGTGACGATTCAGGTACATTTCTAAAGTACAATGTGAAATTAACAAGGGACAACGACACCAAACAATCTCCTACAGATTAAATATAACAACATATCAATGGTGTTGTGGGAACTTGTCACAAAAAACACACACAAACATTTTCGGGAGTACAAATCAAAATCACCAAAAAAAATAGAAACACAAAAAAAGAATCTACATTAAAGCCAAAAAAAAAAAAAAAAATATACAAAAATATGTTGTCAGATGTGAGAAATCAAAATATATTGAGGGAATCCCGATAAATAGTAACGAAATAAGTTTGTGAGAAGTATGTGTGAATATGAGCAGCAAAACTACTTAATTCTTGTCACATTATAAAGAAGAAGAGAGTGCGCTGTATTAAACCATTTTGAACATTTTGAACATTGCAGCGTGACGAAAGTGCTGTATCCATTGCGAACGCTAAGTTTACCAGAACGAGCTGTCCCGTCTCGGAATTTCTTCTGAGCATGCGTGGCACTTTGTGCGTCGGAACAGGCCACACACGGTCGGAATTGATGCGATCGGATTTTGTTGTCGGAAAATTTTATCTCCTGCTGTCCGACTTTGTGTGTCGGAAAATCCAATGGAAAATGTCCGATGGAGCCCACACACGGTCGGAATTTCCGACAACACGCTCCGATCGGACATTTTCCATCGGAAAATCTGACCGTGTGTACGGGGCATAACACTTTCTACAAGCAAGACAATCCTGAACTGCAAAGACTAGTAAGTATTAATTTTTTTTTTTTTTTTTTACTTTTATTCAAGGACAATTTTTAAGACTTAAAGGGGTTGTAAAGTTTTTTTTTTTGCATGAAGGTTAAAAAAAACTTCTGTGTGTAGCAGCCCCCCCACCCCTCCAGCCCCCCCAATACTTACCTGAGACCAGTGACATGCATGAGAGCAGTGGCTCTCCAAGGTGTCTTCCTCCTCATTGGCTGAGACAGCAGGGAGCCATTGGCTCCCGCTTCTGTCAATCACAACCAGTGAGCCAATGAGGAGAAAGCAGGGGTCAGGGCCGAGCCGTGTTCTGTCTGTGACTGGACACACAGAGCAGCAGCTCGTCTCGGGTGCCCCCATTGCAATCTGTTTTCTGTGGGGGCAATCGGCAGGAGGGAGGGGCCTGGAGCACTGGCAGGGGACCCGAGAAGAGCAGGATCAGTGTTGCTCTGTGCAAAACCATTACACAGAGCATGTAAGTATGACTTTTTTTTTAAGTCTGCCTTTAATAGCACTTTAAACATTTTTTTTTGATAGTAAGGGCCCATGCACACTGGGTTAAAAAACGCTGGTCCTTAGTTTTAAAGTTTAGCATTTTGCCTGTAGAAGCAACTAACGTTATCCTACAGTGCCTTAAAAAAGTATTCTTACCCTTTGAAATTTTCCACATTTTGTCATGCTACAACCAAGTAAATGTATTTTATTGGGATTTTATGGGATAGACCAACACAAAGTGGCACATAATTGTGAAGTGGAAGGAAAATGATAAATAGTTTTCAACATTTTTTACAAATAAATCTGTGAAAAGTGTGGGGGGCATTTGTATGGCGCCCCCCGGAGTCAATACTTTGTAGAACCGCCTTTCTCTGCAATTACAGCTGTAAGTCTTTTTGGGGATGTCTCTACCAGCTTTGCACATCTAGAGAGGGATATTTTTGCCCATTCTTCTTTGTAAAATACCTCAAGCTCTTTCAGATTGGATGGAGAGCGTCTGGGAACAGCAATTTTCAAGTCTTGACACAGATTCTCAATTGAATTTAGGTCTGGACTTTGACTGGGCCATTCTAACACATGAATATGCTTTGATCTAAAACATTCCATTGTAGCTCTGGCTGTATGTTTAGGGTCGTTGTCCTGCTGGAAGATGAACCTCCGCCCCAATCTCAAGTCTTTTGCAGACTCTAAATTTTCTAGGATTGCCCTGTATTTGGCTCCATCCATCTTCCCATCAATTCTGACCAGCTTCCCTGTCCCTGCTGAAGAAAACCATCCCCACAACATGATGCTGCCACCACCATGTTTCACAGTGGGGATGGTGTGTTCAGGGTGATGTGCAGTGTTAGTTTTCCGCCACACATAGCGATTTGCTTTTAGGCCAAAAAGTTCAATTTTGGTCTCATCTGACCAGAGCACCTTCTTCCACATGTTTTCTGTGTCCTCCACATGGCTTCTCACAAAAACTGCAAATGGGTCTTCTTATGACTTTCTTTCACCAATGTCTTTCTTCTTGCCACTCTTCCATAAAGGTCAGATTTGTGGAGATCACGAATAATAGTTGTCCTGTGGACAGATTCTCCCACCTGAGCTGTGGATCTCTGCAGCTCCTCCAGAGTTACCATGGGCCTCTTGGCTCTTCTCTGATGAATGCTCTCCTTGCCCGGCCGGTCAGTTTAGGTGGACGGCCATGTCTTGGTAGGTTGGCAGTTGTGCCATACTCTTTCCATTTTCGGATGATGGATTGAACAGAGCTCTGTGAGATGTTCAAAGCTTGGGAGATTTTTTTTATAACCTAACCCTGCTTTATACTTCTCCACAACTTTATCCCTGATTTGTCTGGTGTGTTCCTTGGCCTTCATGATGCTGCTTGTTCACTAAGGTTCTCTAACAAACCTCTGAGGGATTCACAGAACAGCTTTATTTATACTGAGATTAAATTACACACAGGTGGACTCTATTTACTAATTAGAGTTTCATTAGATTTTAGTTGGAGTATCAGAGTAAAGGGGGGCGCTATACAAATGCAAGCCACACTTTTCACATATTTATTTGTAAAAAATGTAGTTTTCCTTCCACTTCACAATTATGGGCCACTTTGTGTTGGTCTATCACATAAAATCCCAATAAAATACATTTACGTTTTCGGTTGTAACATGACAAAATGTGGAAAATTTCAAGGATTATGAATACTTTTTCAAGGCACTGTATATGTCCATGCACATTGGGCAGAAAAAAAATGCTAAACACTAGTACAAAAAATACTCAAAATTTGCATTTTTTTTAAGACAGTGTGCATGGACCCTAAAGGTGAAGTTCCTCTTTTTGCTACCAAGCCTAAAAAAGCGAATTCTTCCAGAACTGAATGTGCGCAATTTCCAGATTTGAAGGATTTTTAATTTTTTTTTTCCAGTTCTTTCATTTCTGATGTGACTGAAATGCAGACTTAGCACTTCTAGATATTAAGTGGCATGAGTATTATTGCTTGTCAATAGTAATCCATTTAGGCACACTCACACCTGAGCGTTTCAAAGTCGCGTGATTTTACTGTGATTTTGCCGCTTTTTTTTACCACGATTTTGATGCGATTTTGTTCAGGTCACCAATGCAAAAGGCAGAAAAATGCCTGTAATCTGCCCCAAAGAAGCTCATATTCTTTTTTGAGCCTAGGGCGTTTTTCAGGTGTTTTGCTTCAGGTGACAAAACGTTCAGATGTGAACAGGTGCCATTGACATGACTGGGAAATGGGATTTTGCGTGTTGGGCGTTTTTCAGGTGTTTTTCGGGCGTTTTATGAGCTGAAAACGCTCAGGTGTGAATGCAGCCTTAATGTGGCTCTCCTGACTCAGCTCGGTAATCTTTGACTTTCTGTCTGTTCCTCGAACCTGAAGTAACGGTGTGTGTAATTACTGTGTTAGGATGACTCCGGGGGAGTCTGGGTATCGGTAGGAAGGGGGTGACGGTGACTATTACGGAGGTCTTACAGACTTACACAAGTCCGGCTTCTTGTTTTTCTGGCCTTCTGCTTTTAAGAAGTCATCAACAATTTACTAAGTCTTATTTATGCAAACAGAGTCAATAAAGGGAGGCCATGCGCCATTAATATTTCTCGTCTACAAAAATGCGGAGGACATCTCCATAACTACGAACCTCGGTATAATTGCTCCACAAGGCAGAGCAGTGTCCTTTGACTCCTGTAATAAACACTTTATAAACCTTCTCATTATTGCATATTAAGAAGGTCCCGCTTCACTTCTTACCTCCAAGCGAGGCCGCAGTCAGTTTATTATTCTTACTGCAATATGTTTCGTGTACAATTCCATTTATAATCAACATACTTATTATGGGTGACTAACATGCGCGTTACTTGTGAATAATTTTAAAGCATCATCTACAGGACTAACCTCTAGACCTTTTGTACATATTGTGATAAAATATAAAATATTTCTTTTATAGAGGTCAACCTTTTAACCCTTTTACTTCCAAAGGTGACCCCAACGCCCTTCTATTCATATGTGTGTGTGTATGTGGGGGCCTGGGGGGTTTGCTCAAACATTTATTTTTTGTGGGGTTTAAGTGCTTCTGTGTAGCTTAGTTTTTTTTTTTTTTTTTTTTCACTAAACTTTATTTTTTATCTCCATGACAACTTTTTGGGTGAAGGATTCTCTTTAATGACTTCCCACCCGCGCTATAGCCAAAAGACGGCTACGACGCGGGCTTACTTTGCCGGGAGGATGCACATGGACGCCCTCCTGTGATCACGCTGCCTGCGCGCCCCCTGCAGCCCTCCTTCGGACTCAGCTGAACACAGATCCTGGTAAAGGGCTAATCACAGAGGCCCTTTACCATGTGATCAACTGTGTCCAATGGCAGCTGATCACGGATTAATCCAATCAGTGGCCACCAGTGCTGCCAATAAGTGCTCTTCAGTGCTGGTTATCAGTGCCCATCCGTGCCTTCTCATCAGTGTCACCTATCAGTGCCCATCAGAGCCACCTATCAGTGCCCATTGGTGCTGCCAATCAGTGCTCTTCAGGGTCACCTATCAGTACTGCCTATCAGTGCCACCTAACAGTGCCCATCAGTGCGGCCTATCAGTGCCCATCAGTACCTTCTCATCAGTGTCACCTATCAGTGCCCATCAGTGCTGCCTATCAGTGCCTCCTCATTAGTGTCACCTATCAGTGCCCATCAGTGCTCTGCCTATTAGTGCCCATCAGTGCCTTCTCATCAGTGTCACCTATCAGTGCTGCCTATCAGTGCCCATCAGTGCTGCCTATTAGTGCCACCTATCAGTGCCCTTAGGTGCTGCCTATTAGAGCCCATCAGTGCCACCTATCAGTGCCCATCAGTGCCGTCTATCAGTGCAACCTCATAAGTGCCCACCAGTGCCGCCTCATAAGTGCCCATCAGTGCCTCCTCATAAGTGCCGCCTCATCAGTGCCCATCAGTGCAGGCTAACAGTGGCCATCAGTGCAGCCCCATCAGTGCCCACCAGTGCCACCTATTAGTGCCCATCAGTGCAGTCTCATCAGCGCATATCAGTGAAGGAGAAAAATTACCAGTTTGCAAAATGTTATCAGAAACTATGAAACGCTTTTTTTTTAAATTTTCAGTCCTTTTTTTTTCGTTTGTTTAGCAAAAAATAAAAAACCCAGTTGTGATTAAATACCACCAAAAGAAAGCTCTATTGGTGTGAAAAAAATGATAAAAAATTCATGTGGTTACAGTGTAGCATGACCGCGCAATTGTCATTCAAAATGTGACAGCGCTGAAAGCTGAAAATTGGCCTGGGCAGGAAGGGGGTAAATGTGCCCAGTGATTAATGAAACTTCAAGTGTCTAAGAGACCCCTGATGTCTCTCTTGCCCTCCAGCGGAGCTAATGAAGTGAGGTCCATTAAAGTGCATTTTTTCCAACAAAATTGCATTTGAAAAGCCGCGCGACATAAAAAATTGCAACATGTATCATTTTATTCTAAAGGGCCTCTGCTAAATATATATATATAATGTACTGCTGCCATAACCCCGGTATTTAATGTCAAAGTAATGACGTACATCTACAGGCGGTCGGCAAGTGGTTAGCACGCTATTCTATGCATGATAACTACAAAGGGCCACAAAACTCTGAATCTGTAGGGGATTGTGCAGTAAGGTTGCAATATGTGTGTGGTCACCTTAAATCTTTCAAATGATAGACCTAAGAAATGTCTCCTCTACAGACAAAACAGGACCTTCTGAGCTCTGCTGATAGATACCGAGCTCCTTCCTTTACACATAGAGAAGAATTACAAATTGAATCTATACCAAAAATAAATTCCCAGATTGGCATAACTTAGTTACACATTTAAATGCGGTCATATACAAGGGCTGTTACGACTTATTACTTCGTATTTTATTCATTTTATTTGGCAGTATTTGAAATCCAATGAGACTGTATTCATCAGATACTGCTAAGGAAAATATTGCTGTGGAAGTCTGCAGGAGCCAGCAGAAAAACCACAAGGATTAAAATTTGTCATTAGTCATAAATACACTGTTATTCTGCAATTGCGGTCTATTTTTCAGTGTGTATGGCAACTGGTCTTCTGGAGGGATAAAAAAAATAAACTGTTATTAAACGTGAATGTAGCACCTTCCTAGCGTAGGATACTAGGCAAACTTCGTTTTTTGGCTCCATCTTCAGTCAAAGGAGCAGTGATTGTTTGTTCTAGTCTGTTCAGGGTTCCACAGGTTGGTTTGATTGTTTCCATCTTGCCTCTGGAAGAAGCTTCCAGGACATTGAGAAGGAGAGTCAAAGGACCAGCCTTAATGTTTATCATGGCCTGGCCAATCCCTAAGAAGGAGTGTCCAGAAGGTGGCTTGGGGGTAATAAATAGTCTGGCGCCCTCGGGAGAGGGTTCTTCCCTCAGCAGGGAGGGTTCCAAAGCTTCTGGGGTTTCTGCCCCTTTGAGGTTGCCTGTGGACCATGTAGCTGTTCTTTATTATTATACAGGATTTATACAGCGCCAACAGTTTGCACAGCGCTTTACAACATGGGAGCAGACAGTACACTTACAATACAAGTCAATAGAGGAGGAATCAGAGGGCCCTGCTCATTCGAGCTTACATCTAGAAGGGAGGGTCAAGTGGAGCAAAAGGTAATAGCTGTGGGGGATGAGCTGATGGAGGAAATGAAAATACAGTTGTTAGGTGTGGGTAGGATAGGCTTCTCTGAAGAGAAGGGTTTTCAGGGATCGTCTAAAAGCTAATGGAGTAAGAGATAATGGGACAGATTGGGGTAAGGAGTTCCATAGGATTGGATAGGATTGGAGAGGCCTGGAGGCAAGCATGGGAGGAGGTGACGAGGTAGCTAGAAAGCAGGAGGTCTTGAGAAGAATGAATAGAACGAGCAGGTTGGTATTTTGAAACCAGGTCAGTGATGTAGCTGGGGGCAGAGTTGTGGACGGCTTTGTAAGTAGTTGTTAGCAGGGCTTTTCTTTAGCAGGAACGCGGGGGAACGCAGTTCCGACACCTCCAGCTCTGAATGTATGTAATAGGAAGGGGTGCTGGGGTTTACTGGAGGGTCTATTTATCCTGGATGCTGGGGGATCTATTGTTGCTGGAGGGGATCTATTTTTACAGGGGTAGAGTCTATTGTTGCTGGTGAGGTCAGTTGTCCCTGGTGGGGGATCTATTGTTGCTGGGGGGCTCTTATGTTACTGCTACTCCATTGTTGCTGGCTACAGGGGATCTATTTTACTTCCTATCATTAACAAATTCATACAAATTACTTAGCACCACAAATTGATGCTTGGTTCTGTATCCATTACTGAGAGGTGGGTAGGGGGTGGAACCAAGGAACGGTGCTCAGAGGTGGGTAGAGAGTGGAACCAAAGAATGGTGCTCGGAGGTGGGTAGGAGGAGGAACCAAAGAATGATGCTCGGAGGAGGTTAGGGAGTGGAACCAAGAAATGGTGCTCGGAGGTGGGTAGGGGGTGGAACCAAGGAACGGTGCTCGGAGGCGGACACAAGAGGTGACTCGGAAGGAGGGAGTTCCTGCACCTATTTTCAGAGAAAAAAAGTCCTGGTTGTTAGTATTTTGAATTTAATTTGTTGGGTGAGCGGAAGCCAGTGGAGGGATTGACAGAGAGGAGTAGCAGATACTGAGCGATTTTTGAGGTGGATGAGTCTAGCAACAGCATTCATGATGGATTGAAGGGGGGATAGACTATGTAGAGGTAAGCCAATAAGGAGGGAGTTGCAGTAGTCAAGATGATGACCGAGAGATGACCAGAAAGTGAATTAAGAGCTTTGTTGTGTCATTGGTTGCCTGTGGACCACGTAGCTTTTCTTGAGGCCTGTGTCAGGGCAGAGGGTCTGAAGTGGCTTCCTGAGGTGCTGGCTGTGGGATACCACAAGGGATGGGGTCTGGAGAAGCATAGTCTCCCTTACTGGACCGTGTTCGGAGGAAACTGGAAGGTGTGCAGCTGTCCTGGGGACTTGTGAGTAATGACCTTGAACTAATTCCTGGCGAATGTGTGTGTGCTTTCTGGATAAAAGGGCCAGAGGTACCTTGGACTGAGTTGGCTCTTACAGGGTCTCAGATTACTGGCCATTCCATTGTCCTCAGCAGAATCCTGGAGAAGAGTGCTCTTGTTACTGGGCAGCATTTTGGAGTACCCCATGCCCTAACACCTCCTGTTTAAAGTTCTTCAAGCAATACATTTCAGAAAGACGTCCCCTAGACTGGTTTATTAGAGCCATATGGACTGGTGCTTGTGGTGGTGGGCAGCCTCTGCGCTATTAGAGAAAACCAGCTATTACCAGCTGCCCCTACGGTGGTAGAGCTATATTACCAAAAAAGTTTTCTAAACCAAGTTCCAGCCTCAGATACACTATATTGTCAAAAGTATTGGGACGCCTGCCTTTACACGCACATGAACTTTAATGGCATCCCAGTCTTAGTCCGTAGGGTTCAATATTGAGTTGGCCCACCCTTTCCAGCTATAACAGCTTCAACTCTTCTGGTAAGGCTGTCCACAAGGTTTAGGAGTGTGTCTATGGGAATGTTTGACCATTCTTCCAGCAGCACATTTGTGAGGTCAGGCACTGATGTTGGACGAGAAGGCCTGGCTCGCAGTCTCCGCTCTAATTTATATTTCAAGATTTTTAAATAATGAAACATGACCAAGAATTATGAGATATGAAGGCATACTTTACCGAATGTTGAGACAATAATGTAGATTTTGTGGTAATTATCTTACCATCTGAATTATGTGCAGAAAAGAAAGAAGAAAAGGTGCTGTTCATTATCGATAAGTCTCCGCTCTAATTTATCCCAAAGGTGTTCTATTGGGTTGTGCAGACCAGTCAAGTTCCTCCACCCCAAACTCGCTCATCCATGTCTTTATGGACCTTGCTAGTATTGTATCAATATATACTTCTTGGGATTTTAGAAAGAATATGTAGCAGAATTCATTGGGCTAAATCGATGAAGAAATTTGATTTTTTACTTTTTATTTATCGGATATGTTGTATAGCAGTAACTTAAAAATATTGTTTTTTTTTTTTTTTTTGTCAGTCTTTTTTAGTTTATAGCGCAAAAAAAAAAAAAAAAAAAAAAGTTATCAAATACCACCAAAGAACGCTCTATTTGTGGGAACAAAAGGTACGGTTTTGGGTACAGTGTCGCACCACTGCGCAATTCTCAGTTACAGTAAAGCAATGCCATATCACAAGAAAAGGCCTGGTCATGAAGCGGGGTAAATCTTCTGGAGCTGAAGTGGTTGATATTATACAGCAGTGTGGGTTGATGGGGGTTTAGGGTTAGCGCAAAAGTTTTTGTATTTGCTGTCTGTGTAAGACTTTTTGATTTTAATTTACAGCACTACTCAAAAAAAAAAAATCTATCTATCTATCTATCTATCTATCTATCTATCTATCTATCTATCTATCTATCTATCTATCTATCTATCTATCTATCTATATATATATGTAAAAGTAAAAAAAAAAAAATTATGTATATGTAAAAGAATGAAAAAATCTACCCTAAAAAAATAATTTATATAAATAAAACGAAGTGCATTATATAATAATACATTTAATGTACTGTTTTGTTTTTTTTTTATATATATTATTTGCTATGGAATGAATAATCATTTTGTTATATATTTATTTTTTGGGTAGCGATGTATGTTGCATATAAAATCGTACACAGATAGCAAATACAAACATTTTTGTTCTCACCCTAAACACTCAAGCTGCTGTTAAATTATCTGAATAGAAAAAAAATGACATGCAGCATACATGTGTTGTGCGTTTAGTTAATTAGTCATGTCCGACCCTTCATGACTTCATGGACTATAGCATACCAGGCTTTTCTGTCCTCCACTGCCTCCCGGAGCTTGCTTAACTTCATGTTCCTTGTTTTGATGATGCTATCTATCCATCTTCTCCTTTTTTCCTTCCATGTTTCCCAGCATCAGGGTCTTTTCCAATGAGTCCTCTCTTCACATTAGGTGGCCAAAGTATTTGAGTTTCAGCTTCAGGATGTGTCCTTCCAGTGAATATTCAGGGTTGATTTCCTTCAGGATTGACTGGTTTGATCTTCTTGCCATCCAAGGGACTGTCAAGAGTCTTCTCCACCACCATAGTTCAAAAGCATCGATTCTTCGGCGTTCAGCCTTCCTTATGGTCCGACTTTCACAGCCATAGGTTACTACTGCACATACCATAGCTTTGACTATATGCCACTTTGTCGAAAAACATGTGCAATTAGTTTTGTTTTTTAACGAATTTCGACAAATTTGTTAATTTAAAAATATCCTAATTAATGAAAACTCGTTAAACTAATTTTTCTGAATATTCATAAATTCGAATATTGGAAAATTCGTAAATTCGAAAATACGAAAACCCGAAAATCTGAAATAATAACTAACTAATAATAACTAACTATTAAACTATAGGTATTGGAATTTCCTTTCAAATTTGGCTGTTTGTGAACGTAACGAATACGGATTTATCCGAAGTTACGAATTATCCGAAATAATGAATGCTATATCTAAACAAATGGAACATAATGAATTATTAATAATAAATAACAATAAAAACATTTTATTATTATTATTAATTATTTTTAATTTGTTCATAATTATCTGAAAAATTAATGCCACGTCTGAACAAATGGAATGGAATGAATTAATAATATTAAATAATAGTAATACTAATAAAAAGTTATTATTATTATTATTATTGTTATTTATTATTATTAATTTGTTATGTTCCATTCGTTTAGATACGGTATTTTTTTTTTCGGATAATTCGTAACTTTGGATAAATTCGTATTCGTTACATTCACTAACAGCCAAGTTTGAAGGGAAATTCCAATACCTATAATTTAATAGTTATAATTTAATTTAATTAATTTAATAGTTAGTTATTATTAGTTAGTTATTCTTTCGAATGTTTGGATTGTCTTTCTTATTTTCGAATTTTCTAATTTTCAAATCTTTTTAAAAATTGAAAATTTGAAAACTTGAAAATGTGAAAATTTGTAAATTCAAATATAAGAAAGAAAATCCAAAAAATCGAAAGAATAACTAACTAATAGTAATTATTAAATTATAGGTATTGGAATTTCCTTTAAAACTTGGCTGTTAGTGAACGTAACGAATACGGATTTATCTGAAATAACAAATACTGTATCTAAACGAATGGAACGTAACAAATTAATAATAATAAATAACAATAATAATAATAACTTTTTATTAGTATTACTATTATTTAATATTATTAATTCATTCCGTTCCATTTTTTTAGACGTGGCATTAATTTTTTCGGATAATTCGTAACTTGTATTCGTTGCGTTCACTAACAGCCAAATTTGAAAGTAGATCCCAATACCTATAATTTAATAGTTAGTTATTATTAGTTAGTTCGAATTTTTGGATTTTCTTTCTTATTTTCGAATTTACGAATTTACAAGTTTTCAAATTTGAATTTTCAAATTTTCAAATTTATGAATTTACAAATGTATGAATTTACGAATTGCGATTATAACGATTGACCCGAAAAAAAAAAAAACAAAAAACAAAAAACAATGAAAAGAAAACAAACAAATTTGCACATGTCTACTTTTTGTCGGTAGGGTGATGTCTCTGCTTTTTTTGCCATTGCTTTCCTCCCAAGAAGCGAGCGTCTCTTAATTTCATGGCTACAATCACCGTCTGCAGTGATCTCAGAGCCGAGGAAGATAAAATCTGCCACTGTTTCCATTTCTTCTCCTATTTGCCAAGGAGTGATGGGACCGGTTGTCAACATACAGGCAACGTACATAGCTACAGTATACATACCAAACCAATTTTCAAAGTATTTAATGCATTTCTTTTTATTTGTATAGATTATTTGCTTTGGTATGAATTCTTCATTTGGGTAGCTCTGTATGTTGGATATAATATCCTACACAGATACAGTGTATTTTTTTTTTTTTTTTGAGGTGGGAATTGCTTTTATGGATCCACAAAACTGTTTTCGATATGGCGATCCATCGGTGCCACACTTTGGGACGGTCTGACTAAATGTGCAAATGTAATTCCAAGGACATTCGCAGTTGAGTCGCACCTGACCCGGTCACCATGGTAACCATTAAATCGCTCACTTACATAGTTACATAGTTACATAGTTAGTCAGGTTGAAAAAAGACATCCAGTCGAGTCCATCTAGTTCAATCATTAAAAAAAAAAAAAAAGAAACTTACATTTCTCCCTGTAGAAGAAATGTGTTAAAGAGCCCCGGAGGTGACCCTCTCTGGGGCGACTCGCTCACCCTGGATTTACCTCTGTCCTCTGCAAGACAAATGTCACCATCAATTCTCATCAGTCAGGAGATAGAGGAAAAATGTTACTATATTATTCATATAACGGGAATGTATAGTGCATTGAAGTATACTTCTTTCCGTATTAATTATTTAACATTAAAATGTAACATTTTAGTTTTCTTTTTCAAAATTCACTTTAGTTGATAAATATGGAAATCTAAATATCAATATTTCTTTTTTTTTTACCATATGAAATTAACAGGTGGAATAATCAAGTTGTGTACAAACGAGAAAATCCGGACAGCCGCACACCAGGAAATAATAATCCAAATTTCTTTATTTTAAAATCAGGAACATGTCGTATACAGGATACCATGGACAGAGTGTACAGATAACTGGCTAACGCGTTTCGCACTTATGCCAAGTGCTTACTCATACCTGAGTAAGCACTTGGCATAAGTGCGAAACGCGTTAGCCAGTTGTCTGTACACTCTGTCCATGGTATCCTGTATACGACATGTTCCTGATTTTAAAATAAAGAAATTTGGATTATTATTTCCTGGTGTGGGGCTGTCCGGATTTTCTCATTTGCACACAAATTCAAATAGCATTAGCCAGCACCTGGGACTTCTTATCTCTGGAGAGTAACATCCATTTCATACCTGGTCAGATCTACACTGGTGCAGGGATAACACTCGTATGGAATAATCAAGTTGTTTTCTTGAATCATTTTACCACTGTGCTGTGAATAGCCCATAATCTCATCTACTATTTAGAACACACACAGCTAAATAATTTCGCTTTTATGGATTTTTTATTAAAACTGGACTCCAGAAAAAACAACCCTTGCAGTGTCCCCCACTACCCACACACACTGCAAGGGCCAAATGCTCAGGAGTGCACAGACAAGGAGAAATACAGTTCTGTGCAAACATTTTAGGCAGGTGTGAAGAAATACTGTAAAGTAAGAATGCTTTCAAAAATATATATTTTAAATGTTTCTTTTTGTCAATTTACAAAATGCAAAGTGAGTGAACAAAAGAAAAAGGTGAATTAAATCAATATTTGGTTGGACTACCCTTTGGCTTCCAACCGGCATCAGCTCTTATGCCCCGTACACACGATCGGAGATTCCGACAACAAAACTGTGGAATTTTGTTCGAAGGTTGTTGGCTTCAACGTGTCCTGCATACACACAGTCACACAAATGTTGGCCAACAATTACGAACGTAAGTGACGTACGAAACGTACGGCGAGCCGATAAACAGGAAGTTCATTAGTCATTTGATATCTCCATTACGAACGCTAGTTTTACAAGGCCGAGCGCTTCCGGCTCGTCCTTGATCCCGAGCATACGTGGAATTTTGTGCAACGGACTTGTGTACACACGATCGGAAAGTCCGACAACAACATTTGTTGGCGGAAAATTTGAGAACCT
The DNA here is from genome assembly GCF_042186555.1 of Aquarana catesbeiana. Lineage (NCBI taxonomy): Eukaryota > Metazoa > Chordata > Amphibia > Anura > Ranidae > Aquarana > Aquarana catesbeiana. The sequence continues at coordinate 401,944,820 of NC_133329.1, forward strand.
GCTAGTCAACATTTGTCCGACAACAAATGTCCGATGGAGCGTACACACGGTCGGACTTTCCGCCAACAAGCTCACATCCAACATTTGTTGGCAGAAAATCCGATCGGCGTTACGGCATTACACTTGCACACTTTGTACACTCGCACAGTCGGGGATTTTATCGGATTAGAGTCAGGTGTATGGTTAACCAATTATACCCAGCAGGGGCTAATGATCATCAATTTCATATGTAGGTTGAAGCACGGTCATTAAATAAAACAGAACACAGCTGTGTAGGAGGCTTAAAACTGGGTGAGGAACAGCCAAACTCTGCTACTAAGGTGAGGTTGTGGAAGACAGTTTGTTGTCACAGGTCATACACCATGGCAAGACTGAGCACAGCAACAAGACACAAGGGAGTTATACTGCATCGGTAAGGTCTCTCCCAGGCAAAGATTTCAAGGAGGACTGGAATTTCAAGATGTGCTGTTCAAGCTCTTTTGAAGAAGCACAAAAGAATAGAAAACATTGAGAAGCATAGACGCAGTGGTCGGCCAAGGAAACTAAATGCAGCAGATGAAAGACACATCATGCTTCCTTCTCTTACACATCGGAAGATGTCCAGCAGTGCCATCAGCACAGAACTGGAGGAAACCAGTGGGACCCAGGTACCCCCATCTACTGTCCAGGGAAGTCTGGCCAGAAGTTGTCTTCATGGAAGAATTTTTGGCCACAAATCAAAACCTCCGACATGGAATGAATATGGGGTAAAAAAAAAAGAAATAGAAACACAGACACAGTTTTTGACAATTCCTTTATTTAAAATAAAAAAAACCAGTGTCCTCCATAGATCCATCATCAATCACAATGCGCGTTGCCACCGCCCAACTCCCGAAAAAAGAAAAAGAAAAAACCTCTGCCCATGACGAAGGCTAACCGCAGACTGCAGGCTCCGCCATTTGACAGTTCTCATATAGGTAAGGGGCGGGGCCACCTGGCGACATCACCTGGTGACACCTCCCCCTTGTGACATCACCAACCCAGCATGCATCGGTCGGTGTCGTCACATGGGGACGGTGCCACCAGGTCAACCTGTGTGCGTACATGCGTTTATGTCAATACCATTTTCCACATCCTTGTATAGTGTGTTTGTTAATCACTTCAGCTCCGGAAAGGTTTACCTCCCTTCATGACCAGGACATTTTTTGCGATATGGCACAGCGTTACTTTAACTGACATTTGCGCAGTCATGCGACGCTGTACCCAAATACAATGTATGTCCTTTTTTTTCACAATTAGAGCTTTCTTTTGGTGGTATTTGATCACCTCTGTGGTTTTTATTTTTGTGCTATAAACAAAGAAATACCAGGATATAGCAGGACTGCAACATCGCAATGAACAAATCAGACACTAATGGCCCGTACTCACGATCTGGAAATCATCCGCCGGACCCGCTGATTGGCTCCCACTGTGTCCATTCACAGTGGGAGCGGGCTCACGTGCGCGCCCCAGACCCGGAAATGCGGGATCACGTACAGGTATGTGATCCTCCCAGGGGAGCCGCTTTTCCACCGTATATTTACTGTATGTGGTCGGCAAGTGGTTAACCGCTTCAGCCCCGGAAGATTTTACCCCCTTTCTGACCAGAGCACTTTTTGCGATTCGGCACTGCGTAGATTTAACTAACAATTGCGCGGCCGCGCGACGTTGCACCCAAACAAAATTGACATCCTTTTTTTCCCACAAATAGAGCTTTCTTTTGGTGGTATTTGATCACCTTTGCGGTTTTTATTTTTTGCACTATAAACAAAAAAAGAGGGACAATTTTGAAAAAAACGCAATATTTTTTACTTTTTGCTATAAAAAATGTCCCCCAAAAATATAAAAAAAAATCTATTTTTTTCCTCAGTTACATTGTATTAGGCCGATATGTATTCTTCTACATATTTTTGGTAAAAAAATCGCAATAGGCGTATATATTGATTGTTTTGCGCAAAAGTTATAGTGCCTACAAAATAGGGGATAGATCTATTTCATTTTTATTACAAATTTTTTTTACTAGTAATGGCGGCGATCTGCGATTTTTATTGGAACTGCGACATTATGAAGGACACATCAGACAATTTTGACACATTTTTGGGACCATTGGCATTTATACAACGATCCGTGCTATAAAAATACAATGATTACTGTACAAATGTCACTGGCAGGGAAGGGGTTAACTCTAGGGGGCGATCAAGGGGTTAAGTGTGTTCCCTCGTGTGTGTTCTAACTGAAGGGGGAGGGGACTGTGCAGGGGAGATGACAGATTGCTGTTCATACTGTGTATGAACAGACGATCTGTCTCTTTTCCCCTCAGAGAACTGGAAACTGTGTTTACACACACAGATCCCGGTTCTCCGTGTGTCAGCAGCGATCGCGGGAGCCCGGTGGTGATCGTGACCGCCGGGCACTCGCATCGGCTCCGGGGGCGAGCAGCGGGCGTGCACACGCGTCCCTAGTGGCCACAGGGCGAAGTGATGTAACATAACGTTGTTTGGCCCAGCCGTGCTATTCTGCCGCAGTACAACTGCGGCGGCCGGTCAGCAAGCGGTTAAAGTAGCGCCGTGCCAAATAGCAAAAAAAATGCCCCGGTCATGAAGGGGGAGAAACAAAGCAAAAACAAAAAAATATAGCCTTGCTTGAGCATGAGGATTGGCCGATCATGGTCCTTGCTGTTGCGCTGTCCTTTTTTCGAGAAGGACGGATGAAGATAATGCTTGTCATCCCCCAGCTGTGGAAATTAGGCCGTCTGGTCTGCGGGGACCACTTCACAAGCACCGCTATTAAATACACATAAAATGCGAAATAAAACCCGTATATGATGGGCCAATAGAAGGTGGAATTTGCACCTCTCTCCTGCCCCTATTACCTCCACATCTGTGCTGAGCATTGATGGAACGGACAATGAATAAGTCAGCAGGAATGCTGGAAGGAAACAGATGGAACGTGCGCACTGACAGCCCCGTGCAATTTACTGTTTGATTTTATTAGTTTTACATTGTGCATCTGTTCCAAATACATTATCATATTAATATCATCACATGGAATTTTATTCGCATAGACAGTAGTCTGTGATAATAGCATCGGCTGTCTTTGAAAAGCGGCTTTGATAAGTCAAGGAGCCCCGGACACGTGCAGTATTGGCAAAGAAGAGCATTACATTAAAAAAAAAAATAAATAAATAAAAATAGCCTTCACTTCACTGATTCCTGCAGAGGTCAGATAACAATTCTTCAGTTCAGCCATTGATATATTGAAAAGAAAGTGATAAATAATGTAGCGCTGAAAAACACATAAATCTATATGCACATGAATGATATGTAATTCAATCGTACAAAAAATTAAAAAAGCAAAATGGAAATGTGAAAAAGTCCAATAGGTGTGAAGGTCCTAAAAAGGACCCGTGTAAGTCCACCACCAAATAGTGGTTAATCAGGGATGGAGTACACTGGCACGGTCCGCCATAGAGAGCATCAGAGATGGTACCTCTTCAACCGAAAAAGGGAAGTACATCTACTCTTACCGGAACAGGTGGACTCAAATGTCAACGAATCATTAAGGCAAAGGTGCCGGCAAGTCTACAGAACTCCAAGGAACCCAGGACCTCCAAACACGACTCCAAGGGGTGTAAAGGAAACCGCCAAACCGGACCTCGGATGTAGGAAACTCCAGGGCTATAATTCAGACGTGGAGGGCAAGACTGGACCGCAAAGGAACTCACATCCAAAAGGTTATGAAAAAAAAAAATGCAGCCATATGGTGTAGGTCAAAAAGATAGGTTTTTTCTTTCTAAAAACCGGCATACATCAATAAGATAAAAATTGTGATCACAGAATAAAAAAGAGGAAAGACCGACGTATTTCGTCCTAAGGGACTTCAACTGGGACAAGCCCCAGTTGAAGTCCTTTGGGACGAAACGCATCGGGCTTTGTTCTCTGCTTCCCACATTGCCCTTTCCTCTTTTTTATTCTGTGATCACAATTTTTATCTTATTGATGTGTGCCGGTTTTTGTGTGCCGGTTTTTGTGCCGGGGGAGGAGCCACCAAAGTCGCAACCTGGATGGGGCAAGTGTGGGGCTGGTGGGGGGCCTGGCGGGCAACAAGCGAGGGGGGGAGCGGTGATCAATCAAGCGAGCGACGGGGGGGGTTATGTGGTCGGTTGGTTGGCTGGGGGGGCCACGGGCCCCCCCTTAAGAAGATTGAGCAGCAGCCGCCACTGGGTTACATAGTTACATAGTTGTTAACCCCTTGGCACAGGCCATATGCAAATACCCGAGAGCTCGCGTTCCTGTCACAGTTGCCGGCGCCAAACCAAAAGTTCCTGATCGCTGTTTGCGATTGGGAGTTTTCAGATCATGTGATCACCGTGACAGCCAACCACGGCGGTCACGTGATATTAAGCCCTGCCCCACCTCCCGGCGTCTCAAACCTCTTAAAGGGCCGGGAGGCGCCAGTGTGAAGAGGTTAAGGTTGACTAAAGACACCAGTCCATCCAGTGATGTGTGTGAGTGAGTTAAGGTCAATATTAAATCCCAAATCCCTGTACATTGCGATCTTTAAGATGCCCATCTAAAAGTTTTTTGAAACTAGCGACACTCCCTGCTGATACCAATGCTTGTGGAAGGGAGTTCCACATCCTCATGGCTCTGACAGTAAAGAACCCGTTACACAGTTTAAAGTAAAAGTTCACTCTAACACTAAAATCTGTAAAGGTACAGGCATCCACGATCTAAGAATAACCTATCTAGCCCTGTAAAGAAGAAATCGCTATACGTACCTTTTTTGAAGCCACTCCGGTCCCATACTGAGCTGTCAGCGATAGCAGCGCTGTGGAGGTGGGGGCAGGGGAGGCAGCTGACAACAGATGCCCCATAGTAACTCTATAGGTGACATCAATTCCCATTTATTTCCCACACATTGTCGGCTGTCTCCTCTGCAGAGCTTCCTCTGGAGACCGGACCGGACCGGTTTTAAAAAAGGTATGCATAGAGATTTACAGATTCTAGTGTTAGGGTGAGCGAGTTTGGGGGTGGAGGAACTTGACTGTCCTGCACAGAGTCCTGACAAACCGATAGAACACCTTTGGGATAAATTAGAACGGAGACTGCGAGCCAAGGCCTTCTCGTCCAACATCAGTGCCTGACCTCACAAATGCTCTTCTGGAAGAATGGTCAAACATTCCCATAGGCACACTCCTAAAACTTGTGGACGGCCTTCCCAGAAGAGTTGAAGCTGCTATAGCACCCAATAGAATGAATGTATTTGGAACTTTATCTTTGAGTTTTTTTCAGAACCAGCAAAGTGTCATGGAAGCGTTCTGCGTTATTCATGTTTCTGATGGGGGATCCTGAAAGCCGCCATTTAAAATGGAACTCAATTTGATTTATATGAACTTCTCTAAATTATGTACCCTTGTGTTTTCTTTTAACCGCTTGCTTGCCGACCATATACTCTACATATACCATGGCAAGGCGGATCTCCCGTGCAAGATCATGTACCTGTACATGATTCTGTACTCCCGGATCTGTGGCGCGCATGCATGCGCCGCTGGCGACCCGCTCACGCTGTGGTTGGACGCAGCGGGGAGCCAGGGCCGGGACAAGGGGTGGGCAGGAGGGGTGGCTGCCCTGGGCACTGTGGTATCATGTAAGGTGGGAGGGAACCACAAGGAGATGGGGGGAGGGGATTTGTGTTGGAAGCGGGAATTTGGGGGGGGGCAGGGGGGGTAAGTATTGTTCTAGGAGTGGAAATTTGGGAGGGGGGAGTGCTAAGAATAGTGATTTGGGGGGATTTGTGTAGGTAGGGAGAAGGGGGGGAGAAGGTTTGTGCTAGGAGGGGGGATTTGGGGGGAATTTGAGCTGGGAGGAGGATTTGAAGTGGGGGGGGGGATTTGTACCAGGAGGGGAAATTTTAGGGGTAGAGGATTTCAGCTAGGAGAACTGATTTTTTTTTGGGGGGGGGCAAAGATTTGCGCTGAGAGGGGGGATTTCATCAAGGGGGTAGATTTGTACTGGGAAGAGGGGGGATTTTCTGCTTAGGGGGTAAGCATGAAGATTAGTGCTCAGTGTTTTTGTGGGGGGGATTTTTGCTGACACTGAATGCTCATGCTTCTTGGGGTTGGGGTTGGGGACGGAGCTTGGCATGTTCGCCCTGGGCTCTAGATGACCTTGTCCCGGGAATGGCGGGAGCCAATCAGTGGGTCCGGTGAACTCGATGCCCACCAATCGTTCGGGAGACAGACTGAACGGTGGACTGCCTATGTAAACAAGGCAGATCGCCATTCTGTGAGCGGTGATGGTAGTGATCCTGTGTTTCTGCTAAGCAGGAACACGGATCTCTGCCTTCAGACAATACAAGCACCTCCCCCCACAGTTAGTAATCACTCCCTAGGAACACATTTAACCCTTTGATCGCCCCTGAATGTTAACCCCTTTCCTGCCAGTGTCATTAGTACAGTGACAGTGTATATTTTTAGCACTGATCACTGTATTAGTGTCACTGGTCCCCAAAAAGTGTAAAAAATGGCAGTTAGGTGTCTGATATACCGCCGCAAAAACGCAGTCCCGCTATAAGTCGCTGATCACCTCCATTACTGGTAATAGAAAAAAAAGAAAAAAATTCCGTAAATCTATCCCATAGTTTGAAGACGCAATAACTTTTGCGCAAACCAATCAATGTACACTTATTGGGATTATTTTACCAAAAACATGTAGCAGAATACATATTGGTCTAAATTGATGAAGAAATTCGATTTTAAAATTGGATATGTTTTATAGCAGAAAGTAAAAAATTTTTTTTTTTTTTTAAATTGTCTTTTTTTTTTTTTTATAGCGCAAAAAATAAAAAACGCAGAGGTGATAAAATACCACTAAAAGAAAGCTCTATTTGTGGGGAAATAAAGAACATACATTTTATTTGGGTACAAGGTCGCACAACGGCACAATTTTACGTTAAACTAACGCAGTGCCGCATCGCAAAAAATGGCCTGGTCAGTAAGGGGGTCAAGTGGTTAAAGTGGATATTTCCGTCATTTTTCCAAGTCTGCATTAATACAATCTGGACAAGTCACATTACACAGCAATTTATTTTTTGGAAAAGCTCCTCTTTTTATTATTAAAAAGCCACCCTTTGGCACCGGTCAGTGACTAGCTTGGCTGAGATGATGTGATCAGTGTGCTGCAGGCAGGAGGAAGCATTTCCTCAGTCTCCTCTCCCCAGTGATCAGACTGTAACATAGTAAGACCAACTCCAGGTATGGATATTTTTTTACATTGGTCCAGCTTGGTGGTATCCTTTTGGATTCTGGAAATCACTGTAGTAGACACTGTTACTGCACCACTACTACAGTGATCTCCACTAGCTTCTAGTTCCCGTGCCGAGTGGCTGCACTGCTGCTTACTGAACACAGGAGGTCTCTTGGTTGGCAAAGCAAAATGTACACTATTTTACAAAAAGTATTGGGACGCCTGCCTTTACATGCACATGAACTTTAATGGCATCCCAGTCTTAGTCCGTAGGGTTCAATATTGGGTTGGCCCACCCTTTGCAGTTATAACAGCTTCAACTCTTCTAGGAAGGCCGTCCACAAGGTTTAGGAGTGTGTCTATGGGAAAATTTGTCCATTCTTCCAGAAGAGCATTTGTGAGGTCAGGCACTGATGGTGGACGAGAAGGCCTGGCTTGCAGTCTCTGCTCTAATTCAACCCAAAGATGTTCAAATCGGGTTGAGGTCAGGACTCTGTGCAGGCCAGTCGAGTTCCTCCACCTAAAACTCGCTCATCCACACTATATTGCCAAAACTATTTGGCCCCCCCTCCAAATCATTTGGTGGAGGGGGGATTATGGTGTGGGGTTGTTTTTCAGGGGTTGGGCTTGGCCCCTTAGTTCCAATGAAGGGAATTCTTAAGGTGTCAGCATACCAAGACATTTTGGACAATTTTAGGCTCCCAACTTTGTGGGAACAGTTTGGGGATGGCCCCTTCCTGTTCCAACATGACTGCGCACTAGTGCACAAAGCAAGGCCCATAAAGACACGGATGAGTGAGCTTGGGGTGGAGGAACTTGACTGGCCTGCACAGAGTCCTGACCTCAACCCGATAGAACACCTTTGGGATTTATTAGAGTGCAGACTGCGAGCCAGGCCTTCTTGTCCACATCAGTGCCTGACCTCACAAATGCGCTTCTGGAAGAATGGTCAAACATTCCCATAGACACACTCCTAAACCTTGTGGACGGCCTTCCCAGAAGAGTTGAAGCTGTTATAGCTGCAAAGGGTGGGCCAACTCCATATTGAACCCTACGGACGAATGCCGCGTACACACGATCGCACATTCCGACAAAAAAATCCATGTTTTTTTTCCGACGAATGTTGGCTCAAATTTGTCTTGCATACACACGGTCACACAAATCTTGTCGGAAATTCCAAACGTCAAGAACGCGGTGACATACAACACGTACGACGGTACTAGAAAAGGGAAGTTCAGTAGCCAGTGCGCCACCCTTTGGGCTCCTTCTGCTAATCTTCTGTTAGTAGAAGTTTGGTGAGAGACGATTCGTGCTTTTCAGCCTCGTGCTTTTCCGATCGTTACTGCTCTTCAGTTTGTGCTTGTGGGTTCGTATCTGGTTTTCATTGTGTGTAGTCAGTTCACATTTGTTTTTCATTGCATATTTTATAGTACGTATTTGATTTGCAGTGCGTTCCTATCCGCTCGTTTCTGATTTTCAGGTCGCTCTTTTCAGGCCTTTCTGTTTTTCAGTGCTTTCTGTTAGTTCGTTCTGACCAGCCGACTGTTTTGAAGCCATGAGGACCCTCATCCCAGACCAGAGGGTTTTTAACTACCAGCTGTCCAGAGCCAGAAGAGTGACGGAAAACGCTTTTAGGATAATGGCCAGCCGGTTCCGCCTATTCCTTACGGCAATCAACATGGCGGAATATAAACTTAACCATATAATCCTTGCATGCTGCATTCTCCACAACTATTTAAGGAGAAATTCAATGAACTATGTGGCCTCAGTTGGGCCTGAGGCCGGACTTCAAGAAGAAACCCTGGCGGCGCTTGAAGCTGGCCGCCCCAAAGGGCCCGCGAAGTAAGACAAAGTGTGTCGAGTACTTTGCAGGTAGGGGGGCCATTGATATGCCAGAAAATGTTTAGGAAACATTTTAAAAATAAATATTTTAGTTAAACTGAAATAAGAGTTCCTTTGATTTACTGCTTGTGTTTCTTTTAGCTGTTTCCTAGGTTATCCAATGGGCTTTTCTTTTTGCTCATTTTCTTCAATAGTGCAAATGTAATTTATTTGATGAGGTGACAATATCTTCTTCAGCTAACTATTATGTTGTGGGTCTGCTACACACACACCTTGTTGTTGTTAATGTATGTAATGCATTACTGATACTTATGGGAGTCACGAAAATGGCATGATTGTTGCAAATTATAAAGCACCGTGGGAGTTATTTACTAAATGAAAATCAACTTTGCACTCCAAGTGCACTGCAAAAGTGCACTGAAAGTGCACTTGTAGTGCAAAGTGGATTTGCCTTTAGTGAATAACCCCCATTGTCACTGTAAACACCAACTTAGTCCAAAAACCGCTATTGAGCATTGAAAGAAGAAGCCACACATTGTTGAGTAGAAAACTTTTTACTCTGTGCACATTCACATGTGCGTTAGAAAAGGGTTTTTCAACAAACCAACATATTTTTGTAATAACATTTTTGGTTTTGACAGTACAAATAGCCTTTTTGGTGTTAAACAGGCATGTTTAAAACCATAAAACAATACACAACTCAGGAACTTACAAAGTTCAACTTTGATAATTTAAAGGCAATATCAGACATTATTATGTCCAAACTGTGTTTATATTGCCTTCATCAGATGGGGTGATGTCACCCCTGTGAAAGACAAATTTTGAAGATGCACACAAATTGAGAGTCAAAATGGGGATTTCCCTCCTGATCCCATGCCTAATGTCAACATGTGCTAGCTCCCATCATGGGTGATCAATGGACGTGTTAAGGGGGTGCAACCCCTTCCTCTCAGCTACTTGAGTTGCGAGGAAGGGGTTGCACCCACAAAATGCCAACATTAATACCCCGTGATGGGAGATAGCACATGTTGACACACTGTGTACATCTTCAAAATTTGGCTTACAATATACTTCAAAAAAGATTCCAAAATTTAAAAAATATCAACAAATGGAAGAATTTAGGTGTGTTTTAGTTTCTGCCTAAAACATCAATGATGTTTTTGAGTCTTTTTTCAACATCATTGATGTCTTCCCTGATCTTCTGTAAATCACGATTGCACACCATGATCTCCCCGATGAGGATGTGTGCACTTGCACTTGTGAAATGAGTTTCTTCTTCCACAACATCCACATCACCTAAAATAAAAAAACACACCATGTATTATAAATATGCAGGCATACATCTATTACCTGAAGCTGTGGTCTCAGACACTCTCCTGTTGTGGTCACTATTTCGCCCACTTCATAAACCTCTCCTTCCTCCGCATCCTCTGGTTGTGGTGTTGGTATTTCCCCTTCTTTTTGAGGTTGGGGGTCCCTGGTGTCCTCTGATGTCCTAAATCTTTTCTCCCCTATGTGAAGAAAAAAAAGTATACTTAGTTCACAGATATTGGAGGGCAGAAATAGGAATCTGAAACATTGCTTGGAAGTGTCGTACAAATGTCTTTTTGGGCAGAGTTCCAAGCTGAAGATATTTTTTTTTCCCTTTATAAAGCTGGAATACTTACCTTTTTTGTACAATTTTCACACATGGAGACACCCCTAGTATCCACTGGAGCACCTGTGTGGGACACCCTAAAAAGTTTGTTCTGGTGTCCCACACTAGTGCTCCTGTGTCCAGATGTGTAAACAGCTGCTGAGTGTCCTCTCTTTACACTGAATCAAGTTTACATTTTCATTCTAGTTACAAACCCATCTAGACAACAATGTACTAAACTTCTTTTAACACAAATAGGCCTGAACAAATGTAGTAAACCTGGATCTGCCAAAAACATTGTATTAGTGGGCGAACGAACAATGTTTACTACGAACGATTAATGTTTCCACAAACCTGAAAGTTGCCATTTTAAACTGTACAACAGTAAAGAAAAACACATGGAGCAGCACAAACGTAATAAAAATAATAGAAATGCAGGACAAATACTTACTTTTAGAAGCAGTTTCCTGATCTTTCTGTACTGATCCTGCTCCTTCAATTTGAGGTCTTGGATCACCGTACCCCAAAATTCTTCTGCAGACTTTTTCCAACTTTAGCCATGATCTTGGCCTTTCTCACATTTGGGCTTTGGTAAGGTCTATGCTTCCCATCATAGTCGGCCCTCTTCAAGATGTCCACTATCTCAACAAGGGACATATTTGAGGCCTTAAATCTCCTCTTAGATCGGGACGTTCGTGGCTCCGGGCTTTCGTTATTGCTGCTCTCCTCTGCATTGACTTGCTCTTTCTCCGCCATGTGCTATCCCACTGCACCGAAAGAGAAGGGGCGGGGAATAGACTAGAAAGAACATCAGGGGCGGGTGGAGTTTCACGCATACGCAGTGTATATAAAGCGTAACACACATGCGTCGTACATACGATGTGTGAGCGGCGGAAGGAGTATCAGAAGTGCCGATCGTTAGAACGAAGGTACAATTTTAACTTGGTGCATCAGTGGCCTATACTGCTTATAGATTGAGGCCTATATTGGGACAAGATTAGGAGAGTTTAGCCTGACATTAAGGTTTGTCTTGTGTTGTGTCTTGCAGAGAAAATGGATCTATTCAATGATGAGGACTTTATCCCCATATTCATTGATATGTACAGGGAGCTGCCCTGTCTGTGGCAGGTGAACCACCCCTTTTATAACAATAAACCAAAGAGGAAGGCAGCGCTGGATCAATTGCTGGAATTTGTAAAGCCAGTGATCCCCACGGCAGAAATCCCCTATTTGAAGGCCCTAATTGGTGGCATGAGGAGCACTTATAATAGGGAGCGCAAGAAGGTCCAGGATTCCCAGAGATCAGGAGCTGCAGCTGGTGACATTTATGTCCCCAGGCTGTGGTACTATGACAAATTGCATTTTCTGGCAGGCCAGACTGAACACAGGCCAGCACTATCCAGTCTTTCTTCAAGGCTTCCTTCCACCTCAGCCGAGGCTTCCGAAGTCCAACCTGGGCCTTCCAGCCAGAGAGAAGTGGAGGAGCCCAGCTTGAGCCAGGTATAGCATGGTTCAACATATTTCTAGTCAAATAATTAATGATGTTAACCAGATGTTATTATTGATGAGTAACTTCTGATTTTACAAAGTGTTTTACATATCAATAGCCAGTAGTGGCCACAAATGATTGTGACAAGAATGAAAAATGCTGGGCTCAGAATTATAGTCTTTTCTATTTATTAACATTCAATTTGAAACAGTCATGAGCCGAAAATTGTGTGCGATTGATGAACTAAAAACTAAAACTATGTCCTTTTTTCATACACAGGAAAGTCTCAGCCAGGAGGAGGCCGTGGAAAGTGGCAGCCAGGAGGTGGCCGGGCCCAGTAGCCTGCCCAAATCCCAGGTCCCTCCCCTCCGCCTTCCAAAAAAAAGTCCCAGGAAGAGGAGTAAACTGGAGGAGGCAGCATTTGGCCTATTTCGGAAGGCTACTGCGCCCCCCCCCCCCCCAATAATCAAGACGACTATGCCTACATGGCAGCCTGCAAAATGCAGGAAATGGAGGAGGGCCAACGCCTCTTATGTGAGGAAGTTATGTTACAAGCCCTAAATAAGGGGTTGAGGGGCGAACTCACAAGCCAAAGCCACGTTTGTGAGTTTAACCATGGTCCTCATCCTCCTGCCACAACTACAACACCAGAGCCACAGCCTGAAAGCTAGCATGGAAGGAAGAGTGGAAGGAAGACAAGAAAGTGATGGCCTGGGTTCAGCCTGGTCTGACAATAGATGCAGGCTGTGGTAAGACCACAGCCTGGGGACAGATATGTCATCTGCTGCTCTTCCTGATCTCTTGTAGTTCTGGACCGGATTGTGCTCACTATTATAAGGACTCCTCAGGCCAACAATTTTGACTGTAAAATAATTGATGTGTGCCTTGGGGTACAAAGGCTTCGCAAATTTCACCAGTTTCTCCAGCGTTGCCTTCCTCTTTATTTTGTTATGACCCAGAATAAATTGATATTTTTTTTTCACAAATACTTGCCTATGTGTTTTACTTCAAAAAGGACTGTTTGTGAGTAGACAGGTACATTTAAAAAATACAATGTCAAATTAACAAGGGACACCAATACCAAGAAACCTCCTTGGGGTTAAAAAAATACCAGATAATAATGGTGTTGTGGTAACTTGACACAAAATGAAAGAAAAAATTATGGAGATCACTATAAAAAAATAAACACTATAAACAAAAATTCTAAACATTATTATGGAGATCTGACGAAAAAAAATTATTCATGAGATCACGAGAAATAATAAAAAAATCAGGTTGTCAGAACTCTGTGTGAATATCAGCAGCGAAACAATTTCATTATTCTTGCATTATAAAGAAGAAGAGAATGTGCTGCATTAAAAGATTTTAAAATTTGCAGCGTGACGAATGTGCTAGCTCCATTACGAACGCTAGTTTTACCAGAACGAGCGCTTCCGTCTCGTACTTGATTCCGAGCATGCGTGGAATTTTGTGCATCGGAATTGTGTACACATGGATTTTGCTGTCGGAAAATTTGAGATCCAGATCTCAAATTTTGTTTGTCGGAAACTCTGACGGAAAATGTCCGATGGAGCCTACACACGGTTGGAATTTATGACAGCAAGCTGCCATCGAATATTTGTTGTCGGAAAATCCGATTGTGTGTACGGGGCATAAGACTGGGTTACCATTAAAGTTCATGTGCGTGTAAAGGCAGGTGTCCCAATACTTTTGGTGATATAATGTACATTTTTTTTTTTTGCTTTGCCAACCAAGTGACATCCTGTATTCAGTAAGCAGCAGTGTAGCCGCTCGACATTGGAACCAGAAGCTAGTGGAGATCACTGTAGTAGCAGTGTAGTAACGGTAAGGTAAAAGAATAAGCAGCGCTCATTCAACAAAGGAACTACAAATAAAATTGACAAATATAAAGTGCAAATTGCAAAAGAAATCTGAGAACTGACCCCTAACATAAACCACCTCCATCTCTAAATATAAGAAAAAGAAACGAACGTCGCCCACGGGACTTTAAATGAGGTGTAAATAGTGATCAAAGGGTAAACAAGTATAAAAGTACAAATATTTTATTGAGAACAACAACATAATCCATAGTAGGACATGAGCATGGGTGAACAGGTTCATAAAACAGCAACATTGCATTGTAATCCTAAAACATAGCCATAATATAATATTAATACATATAATACAGGTATGCATGGTACATCTCTAACCCGACGCGTTTCGCAAGCTTTTCTCACTTCATCAGGGGCTGATGTGCATATCTGCTGTCTGTAAAAACAGATTAAAGTAATTAGAGTATTTGTTATGATTGGATGGAAGCAAGAAGCCAGAACCGATCATCCCATACTTACTTGCAGGACCAAAGCTACAGACACTGAACCCAAGTAGGGGTCGGCAGAGGGAATCTCCCCTGGGAGCTGAAGAGACCGAGGACCCAACCAGAGGACCGAGGCCAGACGTGGGGGGCAGCATGGCAATGAGAAAAAGAAAGGGGAACGTGGACCCAAATTGTTCCCATATGTCCTGCAGGGCAACTCACTGTGTAGAAATACAAATATATGGTCGTATAAGGTTTAAGGGTCTTGGAAGTGTGAAAAAATGTACATCATGGCATCAAATGCAAGGTATGCTGATGAACAAGGTCTGAAATAATAGCATTGGCATTGTCATAAAAATGAAGTATGTGCTGCATGCATAGTATGCCTGAGGTGTCCTGCAGAGCAAGGAGAAAAAGGAGGGTACAGAGTGAGGGAATAAATGAGAAGGGAAAGGAGAAAAAAAGGGAAGGACAAGAGGAGATGGAGTAAGAGAGACAGAAGAAAGACAAAGAGAAAGAAAAAGAAGAAGAAAAAAAGAGGGAGCAGGACCAAGGGGAAGGGGCGGAAAGAAAAAGTGGGGAAGTGGAGGAAGATGAGGCACGGTGAAATAGAAGGACAAAAATATTAATGGTGTGGTGAACTGAAAAACAAGTATTACCATATGAGAGAAAGAAGGGAGTGAAAGGAGTGTAAATTTGAGGAGTCAGTCAGAAACAAAATTGAGAATAGTTACACTATGGGGTACAAAGTATTCATGTAAAAGTAACACAAGGTGCCTACCAATGTAGTGAAGCGTCCCCACTAAGTGTTGGAGAGAAGTGATGAAGGAAAAGCTTGCCATACTGACACCCCCCCCCCGCCTTTATACCCGGACATCCGACGAGTTCTCCGCCCCTAGCGTCATGCGTCAGCCGGAGCAAAGGGGATCGCAACGCACCCCCCGCAAAGAGGCAGGTACTCGTAATCCCCAGCCACCGCCTGGATGACACGTCCCGCCTAGCAGGGAGGGGGATACCGCTGTAATGCGGGCATCCCCAGGTGGGCGTGGAAAAGCATGACGCCGATGCACTGGTGGCCCCGCCCCTCCGGGGGAACCAGAGAGACGGGGACAGCTGGGGAAAGAAATCCCCATTTGTGCATCACAGCTCCTGGGAGATAAGACAGACCGCCCAACCCAAACAGGGGCGCAGTGGAGGAGCTAGGTCTGCAAGTACATAGTCAGAATAAGCATGATAGTGGTAAAAATATACCAACATGTCATTGAGCTTCAGTAGTGACCAAACCAATGTAACCCATATAAGATCTAGGATCAGCATCAGACTAGGGCATTATGGTGTCTTCCACCTGGGTACAAATTGCAAAAGAAATCTGAGAACTGACCCCTAACATAAACCACCTCCATTCCTAAATATAAGAAAAAGAAACGAACGTCGCCCATGGGACTTTAAATGAGGTGTAAATGGTGATCAAAGGGTAAACAAGTATAAAAGTACAAATATTTTATTGAGAACAACAACATAATCCATAGTAGGACATGAGCATGGGTGAACAGGTTCATAAAACAGCAACATTGCATTGTAATCCTAAAACATAGCCATAATATAATAGTAATACATATAGTAATAGTAATACATATAATACAGGTATGCATGGTACATCTCTATAAAGTGCAAATTACATGTGCAATAAGAGGGAAAAAAATTTAACTTTAATGGTCCAATAGTCCACAGAAACAATAATGTATATATACAGTAAAGTGTAATAAAGTGTGCAAAAAGAGCAATGTACAGATATATTTTGCACAAAGTCCAATGACGGAAGTTCCAAAATAAAGTGCAATATTTCAAAGGCAATAAAGATGAACTTCAATTAATATGTGGTAAACATCTCCTCTTCCACCACAGGTTTGCCCCAGCCTCTCACCTCAAAGAAAGACCACAATAGGTCTTATGGTGCTTCTGGTAACTGGAGACCATTAAGAAATCCTCTCTCTGAAATATCCCATAGAGTTGTGGTATATGGAAATGGCAATGGATCAAGATAAACTGGTATTCCTTCTGAGTAGATATAACCTCCTTAGACTCCTCCAATCCCCTCCATTAAACACTGATATCAAAATGTGATCATCATTCCTCACGGGGTCAACGCGTTTCTATTTCAAGCTTCCTCATGACTCATAAAGATGACTGCAGTTGTAATAGCTCCAGTTTAAGGTCAGGTCAGATGGCACAGTGGCAGCATTTGATGGGCACAGTGGCAGCATTTGATGGGCGCAGTGGCGGCATTTGATGGGCACAGTGGCTGCAGTTGATGGGCACAGTGGCTGCAATTGATGGACACAGTGGCTGCAATTGATGGGCACAGTGGCTGCTTTGATGGCACAGTGGCTGCAATTGATGGCACAGTGGCTGCAATTGATGGGCACAGTGGCTGTGTTTGATGGCACAGTGGCTGCAATTGATGGGCACAGTGGCTGCGTTTGATGGCACAGTGGCTGCAATTGATGGCACAGTGGCTGCAATTAATGGCACATTGGCTGCAATTGATGGGCACAGTGGCTGCAATTGATGGACACAGTGGCTGCGTTTGATGGCACAGTGGCTGCAATTGATGGCACTGTGGCTGCAATTGATGGGCACAGTGGCTGCGTTTGATGGCACAGTGGCTGCAATTGATGGGCACAGTGGCTGCGTTTGATGGCACAATGGCTGCAATTGATGAGCATATTGGCTGCAATTCATGAACACAGTGATGCTGCAGTTGATGGACACAGTGGCTGCAATTGATGGGCACAGTGGCTGCATTTGATGAGCACAGTGGCTGCAATTGATGGGCACAGTGGCTGCAATTGATGGGCACAGTGGCTGCGTTTGATGGCACAGAGGCTGCAATTGATGGGCATAGTGGCTGCATTTGATGAGCACAGTGGCTGCAATTGATGAGCACAGTGGCTGCAATTGATGGGCACAGTGGCTGCAATTGATGGACACAGTGTCTGCGTTTGATGGCACAGTGGCTGCATTTGATGAGCATAGTGGCTGCAATTGATGAGCACATTGGCTGCAATTGATGAGGACAGTGAGGCTGCAATTGATGAACACAGTGGCTGCAATTGATGGGCACAGTGGCTGCAATTGATGGACACAGTGGCTGCGTTTGATGGCACAGTGGCTGCAATTGATGAGCACATTGGCTGCAATTGATGAGGACAGTGAGGCTGCAATTGATGGACACAGTGGCTGCAATTGATGGGCACAGTGGCTGCATTTGATGAGCACAGTGGCTGCAATTGATGGGCACAGTGGCTGCAATTGAGGGGAACAGTGGCTGCGTTTGGTGGCACAGAGGCTGCAATTGATGGGCACAGTGGCTGCATTTGATGAGCACAGTGGCTGCAATTGATGGGCACAGTGGCTGCAATTGATGGGCACAGTGGCTGCAATTGATGGGCATAGTGGCTGCATTTGATGAGCACAGTGGCTGCGTTTGATGGCACAGTGGCTGCAATTGATGGGCACAGTGGCTGCGTTTGATGGCACAGAGGCTGCAATTGATGAGCACATTCGCTGCAATTGATGGGCACAGTGAGGCTGCAATTGATGGGCACAGTGAGGCTGCAATTGATGGGAATTTTTCATTATGTTTGTGCCCCCCCCCCCAAAATGTTGAGCACCAGCCGCGACTGAGCTGGGTGGTGCAGAGTAATGCCTAGAAGCAGCCGGGGTATTGCAGAGCTTTGCCAGGAAGCGACTATCACAGAATGATGAACTGAAGAGCCAGCATGGAATGCACAGCAGGAATCGGATGTCCGATCAGTGGGTCCAGTTCTGAGAGAGCGAATAATGTCAGATGCAAGGGGCGTGGCTACATGTTTCAGGGTCGTCTACATGCCTTTCTCAAGCCAGAGATGATAGGGATATAAAAGAGAAGTACGGGACTAACCCAATGGGCACAGAGAATGGAGATATAACTAAGCATAAGACAAAGAGGTTACGGTTATAAAAACTATTTTTTTTTTACACACATAAAGCTTCTAATCTGGCAGCTTGCCAGTTCAAATACGATAGATTTCTTCCCGACGATAATGACTTTTTATTTTAATTTTATTAGTAAAAATGACTTATGTTTTCACATCAATAAGAGCCTACTCCCGGTGTGATGACAGATCCTTCATAATATCAATTAAAACGCGCCAGCTCCCCACTGAGACGTAATAAATTGGCTAATTCGTTTCTATAGATGGAAACGCCTGTAGATAATTCAAAGTAATTTATGAATTAAGAAACATTTAGAGAATCTTGTTGTGCAGATAGAAATAAAAGCGGCGGTGCTCCCCACCCCCCTGGGATCCGGGAAAAAGAAAATGTTTGCACTCTGCAGAAAGCAATTGCAAACATATGCAGGCTTGAATTATGCATCGCTAACACGTCTCTGAAGATGGGAAAAAAAGAGTTGGAATGAGAAGTTTTATTCTAATAAAATACATTCTGGAATTGCCTTGTATTTAGATCTCTGCGCTGACCTTTGTTTTTGTGTTATGTTGCCCGTCCCTCGAAATCCCCTCCCCCACCCAGATCCGATCTTTCCTTCTGCCACCCCCAGACCCTGTCGATATCCCCGCTTCACCAGATTATTTAGATTTGTATTTCCATTTGTGCCTCTGTTGCAGATTTTCCTTCACTTCTTGCTTGGTAACTGTTGTCAGCAATATAGGAAGTAAAGAGAAATAGTCAGGGCTTTTTTTTCCCAGAGAAAAGATGCAAGTACAGTGCCTTGCAAAAGTATTCACCCCCTTGGCTTTTTACCTATTTTGTTACATTACAGCCTTTAGTTAAAATGTTTTTTTTAATCTGAATTATACGTGATGGATCAGAACACAATAGTCTAAGTTGGTGAAGTAAAATTAGAACAATATATACATAAAACTATTTTTCAGAAATAAAAAACTGATAATTGGCATGTGCGTATGTATTCACCCCCTTTGTTATGAAGCCCATAAAAAGCTCTGGTGCAACCAATTACCTTCAGAAGTCACATAATTAGTGAAATGATGTCCACCTGTGTGCAATCTAATGGGGCGTACACACGGTCGGACTTTTCGACCGGACTGGTCTGACGGACCAAATCCGGCAGACAGTCAGATCGTGTGTGGGCTTCACCGGACCTTCAGCGGATTTTTCCAGTCTCAAATCTGACGGACTTTAGACTTGGAACATGCTTTAAATCTTTACGTCGTAACTCCGCCGGACCCAGAAATCCGCTCATCTGTATGCTAGTCTGACGGACAAAAACCAATGCTAGGGTAGCTATTCACTACTGGCTATCAACTTCCTTATTTTAGTCCGGTGTACGTCATCACATACGAATCCATCAGACTTTGGTGTGATCGTGTGTAGGCAAGTCCGTTCGTTAGAATGTCCGTCGGAAGTCCGTCAAAAGTCTGCCGAAAGTCCGCTGGAAAATCTGTCGGACCAGTCTGCCCGTGTGTACGCAGCATAAGTGTCACATGATCTGTCATTACATAGACACACCTTTTTGAAAGGCCCCAGAGGCTGCAACACCTAAGCAAGAGGCACCACTAACCAAACACTGCCATGAAGACCAAGGAACTCTCCAAACAAGTAAGGGACAATGTTGTTGAGAAGTACAAGTCAAGGTTAGGTTATAAAAATATATCCAAATCTTTGATGATCCCTAGGAGCACCATCAAATCTATCATAACCAAATGGAAAGAACATGGCACAACAGAAAACCTGCCAAGAGACGGCCGCACACCAAAACTCACGGACCGGGCAAGGAGGGCATTAATCAGAGAGGCAGCACAGAGACCTAAGGTAACCCTGGATGAGCTGCAGAGTTCCACAGCAGAGACTGGAGTATCTGGACATAGGATGACAATAAGCCGTACGCTCCATAGAGTTGGGCTTTATGGCAGAGTGGCCAGAAGAAAGCCATTACTTTCAGCAAAAAACAAAATGGCACGTTTTGAGTTTGTGAAAAGGCATGTGGGAGACTCCCAAAATGTATGGAGGAAGATGCTCTGGTCTGATGAGACTAAAATTTAACTTTTTGGCCATCAAAGAAAACGCTATGTCTGGTACAAACCCAACACATCACATCACCCAAAGAACACCATTGTGGTGGCAGCATCATGCTGTGGGGATGTTTTTCAGCAGTCGGGACTGGGAAACTGGTCAGAGTTGAGGGAAAGATGGATGGTGATAAATACAGAGATATTCTTGAGTAAAACCTGTACCACTCTGTGTGTGACTTGAGGCTAGGACGGAGGTTCACCTTCCAGCAGGACAATGACCCCAAACACACTGCTAAAGCAACACTTGAGTGGTTTAAGGGGAAACGTGTAAATGTGTTGGAATGGCCTAGTCAAAGCCCAGACCTCAATCCAATAGAAAATCTGTGGTCAGACTTAAAGATTGCTGTTCACAAGTGCAAACCATCCAACTTGAAGGAGCTGGAGCAGTTTTGCAAGGAGGAATGGGCAAAAATCCCAGTGGTAAGATGTGGCAAGATCATAGAGACTTATCCAAAGCGACTTGGAGCTGTGATAGCCACAAAAGGTGGCTCTACAAAGTATTGACTTTAGGGGGTGAATAGTTATGCACATTGACTTTTTCTGTTATTTTGTCCTATTTGTTGTTTGCTTCACAATAAAAAAAAAAAAACATCTTCAAAGTTGTGGTCATGTTCTGTAAATTAAATGAAGCAAATCCTCAAACAATCCATGTTAATTCCAGTTTGTGAGGCAACAAAACACGAAAAATGCCAAGGTGGGTGAATACTTTTGCAAGGCACTGTATGTAGGTGGGGTGCAGCGTGTTGCAGTGGCAATAACACACACAGTCCAAGTGCGATGACAAAACTTGTATGTGAGGACTTATTGACCCCAAATCTCACTGTAAAGAGGACCTGTCATGCCATATTCCTATTACAAGGGATGTTTAAATTCCTTGTAATAGGAATAAAAGTGATCCAAAAAAAAGCTGTAATGGAGACCTGGAGTGCAGTAAAAAAATCTGAAAGGAATTTTAATTCTTCTCAACTCTATTCAAAACCAGGAAAATGCTCAGACCAAATTTAGCAATGTCAGAATATGCTGGTTAACTTAAAGAAGAATTCCAGGTATGGATAGTTACATCGATCCATCCCTGATCAATGTAACTACTGTGGGATCCATCTAGAAGAGTCTTTCTCAACCTTGTCAACACAGAGGAACCCTTGAACTAAACTTCCAGTCTCAGGGAAACCCTGCTAAAAAAATTACTATATCTACAATTCATGATACATTAGTGTGATGGTCAGTGGGAAGAAAGTTCTTTACACTTGCGGTCATTGAAAAGAATTACCTCCTTACAGATAGTTAAAAAGATCAATGGTGTGTCAGTGGCAACTGATCTGAGAGGCAGAAATTGCTCATTGCTCAAGGACCTCCTTGCAACCTCTGGAGGAACCCTAGGGATTCACAGAACCCTGGTTGAGAAACCCAGCTCTAGAAGCTGGGTTTCTCAAACCAGCTGGCGGATGATGCGGGCTCACCCGAGGTGTGGGGTTTAAGCATTAACCTGGGTTCACCAGAGCTCCTGATGGTGGAGATGGGTTTTGCTGCGTGTTAGTACCAGGTTGCACCCTTCAGGATCTCTCCACCAGGAAGTGAGCAAGCCGGGATATTACTGGCATCATTACGGTACCATTTTTTTTTAGAACCAGTGGTCTGCTCTGTGATAGCAATTGGAGCAGCCTGCTGCCGCTCTCTCAGGCTCTCCCGCCCCACCAGGAGACCCGGTCGACCATTTGAGCGAACAGTTCGAGCCGAGCGAAAGTTTGGCCCGAACATCGCCTGTTCGTCCGTTTGGCGAACACTCAAATTTTCAGGGCGCTCGGCGGGATGCTCACTGTACAGTGCATTCTAAGCCCTGATTGGGCAAAGCTTTGCCCAATCAGGGCACTGTGAATAGCTGGTTGTTAAGGAGCGAGGCTGGGAAGCCGGTAGTGGTGCCCTTGACAACAGATGTCAATGGGCTTCCTCGATGACAGCTGAATGTAAAAAAACATTGCTGGCAAAAGAAAAATATTTAAAAAATGGCGTCCCCCCCCCACTACATACCAGGCTCTTTGGGTCTGGTATGGACTTTAAGGGGAAACCCATGGCAAAATTAAAAAGAAAAAACGACGTTGGGTCCTCCAAAATCCATACCAGACCCTTAGGTCAAAATTGTAAAAAAAAAATGGCGTGGGGCCCCCCTCAAAATCCATACCAGACCGCATGCAGTCTAGCAGGCAAGGAAAGGGGGGGGGGACCAGTGAGCTCCCCACCCCCCTCCTGAACCATACCAGGCTACATGCTCTCAACATGGGTGGTGCCTTGGGGCGGGGGGGCTCTGCCCCCTCCATCCCAAAGCACCTTGTCCCCATGTTGATGGGGGCAAGGGCCTTTTCCCCACAACCCTGGGCTGTGGTTGTAGGGGGTCTGCGGGCAGGGGGCTTATCGGTATCTGGAAGCCCCCCTTTAACAAGGGGGCCCCCAGATACTGCCCCCCCATAAATGAGTATGGGGTACCCATTCACCAAAAAAAGTGTCAAAAATAAATAAAAACACAGAGACAGTTTTAGACAATTCCTTTATTAAAAATAAAAAAACTGTGTCCCCCGATGTAGATCCATCGTTGATCACGACACCGGCCACCACTGCCAGAAACCTGTTTACATGTAAAAATACAGATTTTTATTTATTTTTTCTCTACCCCATTTCATTACATGCCGGGGTTGTATGTTGGGTGTATGTTGTTTGTTATTTGTGATACTTGTTTTTTTTTTTTTGTACGAAAAAGTAATAATAAAGATGATTTGATTTAAAAAAAAATACAGCTTTTTACATGTAAACACAGGTGTGAAAAAAAAGCCCAGGACGGAAGTGGTGGATAATAAAAAAAAAATATAATAATAAAATATAATAAACTTTCCTATCTATTTACTAATGCTCGCAGCATGAATAGAAAATAGTTCATGTTGATTTAAAGAGTTTAGTTCTGCTTTAACATTCTCTATTCTTTCTGTAAATCAATTACATTTATCCTTGTGTTCTTATTTATTGTTTAATCAGTAAATTATGCTTATTATTTTATTATTCTTTTTTTTCTATTCTAGTTGACACACCTGAGTCGAGTTTTATTGTTCTCCGAGGATAACAGAGGCGTTAATTGTTGTCGTCAAGATTGTGAGCAAGTCACGTAAACCGCTTTTTTCACCTTAATCTAATCAATAATAAATGGTTTATTTCACCACTGACTTTACATTTCAAAAGCCTTTTATGCTTATTATATAGATCTATAAAATTACTTAGCAACAGAGAGACAAGATCAGGACCTGAAACCTTTTCCAGTGCACTAGAAGAAAAAAAAAAAAAAAATGACGGCACCGCCTTTTTCGCGAACGCCTGGCTTTTTAATTTAATCTCGCTGATTGTTTTTAAGGTTAAGTCGGGTATTAAGAGTATTTACAGGACATTTATCTCACTAAATCAGCCAGGATTAAAGATTTAAAGCAGATAGTAATCCAATTATTGCGCTCGGTTGGAGGCGAACACTTTTTTTTTTTTTTTTTCACTTTTCAGTAACCTGAACGTTATTGAGATGCAAATGCTTGTCATAGTAATTGCCTGTTTCTTTATATGTAAGGATTTAATCCTGACGTGTGTACATTAATTGTATGCCGCAAGTTATTTGTAGCCTGGAAATTAATTGTACCCGATCATTATTAGGTGACACGTATCATCACTAAGGTAGACACAACTTCATGGAAAGGTTTTCAGGGGCCTTTGAGGATAAAACGCAACGCAAACAAATAATAATGAGCTGACACAAGTAGCGGTGTGAAATCTTCAAGTGACAATAAAGTCTGGTTTAAAAATAAATTAGATTCAATTATGTATAGTTAACCACTTCGATGCCGGGCACTTTCACCCCCTTCTTGCCCAGGACAATTTTCAGCTTTCAGCGCCGTCACACTTTGAATGACAATTGCGCGGTCATGCAACACTTATGACATTTTTATCTTTTTTTTTTTAGACAGATAGAGTTTTCTTTTGGTGGTATTTAATCGTCACTGTTTTTTTCTTTTTTTTGCTAAAAAAATGAAAAGAGACCGAAAATGTTGAAAAAAATGAAAATGTTTCCTTCACTGATGGGTGCCGATGGGGCGTCACTGATGGGCACTGATAAAGCGGCACTGATGGACACTGATAAGGCAGCACTGATGGGTACTGATGAGGAGGCACTAATATGCCACACTGATGGGCACTGATAGGTGGCACTGATGAGGTGGAACTGATGGGAACTGATGAGGCGGCACTGATGGGAACTGATGAGTCGGCACTAATGAGCACTGATGAGGCGGCACTGATGAGTACTCATCAGGTGGCACTGATGGGCACTGATAAAGCTGCACTGATGGGCACTGATAAGGCGGCACTGATGGGCACTGATGAGGAGGCACTAATATGCTACACTGATGGGCACTGATAGGTGGCACTGATGGGAACTGATGAGGCGGCACTGATGGGAACTGATAAGGCGGCACTGATGGGAACTGATAAGGCGGCACTGATTGGAACTGATGAGGCGGCACTGATGGGCACTGATGAGGCGGCACTGATGGGAACTGATGAGGCGGCACTGATGGGAACTGATGAGGCTGCACTGATGGGCACTGATGAGGCGGCACTGATGAGCACTGATGAGGCAGCACTGATGAGCACTGATGAGGCGGCACTGATGGACACTGATGAGGAGGCACTAATATGCCACACTGATGGACACTGATAGGTGGCACTGATGAGGTGGCACTGATGGGCGCTGATGAGGAGGCACTACACCCTGTTCCAAATTATTATGCAAATTCTATTTCAGTGTCACAAAGATTAAATATTTTGTTTTTAACTCATGGATGGCATTGTGTCTCGGGGCTCTTTTGATCACTGAAAAAAAAATCTCGGACACCTGTGATAATTAGATTGCCAGGTGAGACCAATTAAAGGAAAAACTACTAGAGGAGGGTGTTCCACATTATTAAGCAGAGCACCATTTTCAAGCAATATGGGAAAAAAAAGGATCTCTCTGCTGCCGAAAAGATTGAAATAGTTCAATGCCGTGGACGAGGTATGAAATCATTAGATATTTCACTAAAACGTAAGAGTGATCATCGCACTATTAAGAGATTTGTGGCTGATTCAGAGCACAGACGGGTTTCGTGCAGATAAAGGCACATTGAGGAAGATCTCTGCCAGATCCATGCATCGGATCAAGAGAGCAGCTGCTAAAACACCATTACGTGGCAGCAAACAGATATTTGAAGCTGCTGGTGGCTCTGGAGTCCCACGGACATCAAGGTGTAGAGTCCTCCAGAGTCTTGCAACTGTGCATAAACCTTCCATTTCGGCCACCACTAACCAATGCTCACAAGCAGAAACGGCTGCATTGGGCAGAAAAATACACGAAGACTAATTTTCAAACAGTCCTGTTCACTGATGAGTGCCAGGAAACCCTGGATGGTCCAGATAGATGGAGTAGTGGATGGTTGGTGGACGGCCACCACCCTGTTCCAACAAGGCTGCGACCTCACCAAGGCGTGGAGTCATGTTTTGGGCCAGAATCATGGGAAGAGAGCTGGTCGGCCCCTTTAGGGTCCCAGAAGGTGTAAAGATGACCTCTGCAAAGTATGTGGAGTTCCTGACTGACCACTTCCTTCCCTGGTACAGAAGGAAGAACTATGCTTTCCGTAATAAAATCATCTTCATGCGTGACAATGCACCATCTCAGGCTGCAAAGAACACCTCTGCATCAATGGCTGCTATCTATGGGGATAAAAGGAGAGAAAGTCATGGTGTGGCCTCCATCCTCCCTCTGACCTCAATCCTATTGAGAACCTTTGGAGCATCCTCAAGCAAAAGATCTATGAGGGTGGGAGGCAGTTTACATCCAAACAGCAGCTCTGGGAGGCTATTCTGACATCTTGCAAACAAATTCAAGCAGAAACTGTCCAAAAACTCACAAGTTCAATGGATGCAAGACTTGTGAAGCTGCTATCAAATAAGGGGTCCTATGTTATGTCCTATGTTAAAATGTAACGTGACCTGTTGAAATGTTTAAAAAGTTAAAATGTTGTTCAAAGTTTGATTGAAATAACTTTTGATTTCAGTAAATATGCTGCAAACACAACAAATAACAATTTTCAGTTCTTTACAACCTAAAAAGTGTTTTGAAACTTACTGTGCGTAATAATTTGGAGCAGTGCATTGTAAGTTTTTTATTTTATTATTATTATTATTATACAGGATTTATATAGCGCCAACAGTTTACACAGCACTTTACATAAAACAAAAACTGTTATCATTAGGAGGCTTGTTCAATAAAATTTGAATTGTACTGTAGTTGTAGTTGATAACATGAGAATTATGCTGTTTGTTTACATCAATTATTTAGGTAAATGAGTAGTAAATCATTGGCGTAATAATTTGGAACAGGGTGTAATATACCACACTGATGGGCACTGATAGGTGGCACTGATGAGGCGGCACTGATGGGCACTGATGAGGCGGCACTGATGGGCACTGATGAGGCGGCACTGGTGGGAACTGATGAGGCGGCACTAGTGGGAACTGATTAGGCGACACTGATGGGCACTGATGAGGCGGCACTGATGGGCACTGATGAGGCGGCACTGATGGGCACTGATGAGGCGGCACTGGTGGGAACTGATGAGGTGGCACTGATGGGCACTGATGAGGTGGCACTGATGGGCACTGATGAGGCGGCACTGATGGGAACTGATAAGGCAGCACTGATGGGCACTGATGAGGTGGCACTGATGGACACTGATGAGGCGGCACTGATGAGGCGGCACTGGTGAAAACTGATGAGGCGGCACTGATGGGCACTGATGAGGCGGCACTGATGGGCACTGATGAGGCGGCACTGATGGGCACTGATGAGGCGGCACTGGTGGGAACTGATGAGGCAGCACTGACGGGCACTG
The DNA here is from genome assembly GCF_042186555.1 of Aquarana catesbeiana. Classification (NCBI taxonomy): domain Eukaryota; kingdom Metazoa; phylum Chordata; class Amphibia; order Anura; family Ranidae; genus Aquarana; species Aquarana catesbeiana. Next base: position 401,972,417 of record NC_133329.1, read on the forward strand.
ATAAGGCGGCACTGATTCTATGCAATAAGATAAAAAATCCTTTTGTGTGCAGACCCCCTAATACTTACCTGAGCCCCGTCCCGATCCAGCGATGCTGTCTAGGACTCTCCCTTCTCATTGGCTGAGAGAGCAGTGAAGCGCCATTGGCTCCCGCTACTGTCAATGAAAGTCAGCGAGCCAATGAGGAGAGAGAGGGGCGGGGCCAGGCCATGGCTCCATGTCTGAATGGAGCTGCGGCTTCGGCTCGGGTGCCCCCATAGCAAGCTGCTTACTGTGGGGGGCACTCAACAGGAGGGAGGGGCCAGGAGCGCCAAAGAGCGACCCGAGAAGAGGAGGATCTGAGCTGCTCTGTGTAAAACCAACTGCACAGAGCAGGTAAGTATAACATGTTTGTTATTTTTAACAAAAAAAAAAACAAACAATAAAAAACGAGTCTATAGTATCACTTTAACCCTTTGATCGCCCTTGATGTTAACCCCTTCCCAGCTAGTGTAATTAGTACAGTGACAGTGTATAGTATTATCACTGATCACTGTGTTAGTGTCACTGGTGATGTTAGTGGCAGCTAGTCAGTCCCCCCCCCACCCAGCATCAGTTAGTGTCAGATTGCCCGTTGCACAGTCCCACTATAAGTCGCTGATCACCGCCATTAGTAGTATTAAAAAAATTATAAATAAAATTTTCAATATATATATACCATAGTATGTAGAAAAATGGGCGTGGGTACTCCAAAAATTGCCCAACGACAACAAAGGTTGTTGTGGACTATCTCAGTACCCAGGGATTTAGACGGAGTAAATATAAAAGTATTCATTTATTGAAAAAGGACAAACATGAAGGACATTGGATACAACAATATATAAAAAATGGTTATTGCGTACTGTTACAAGTTATACAAACAAAGAACAGGTAAACCCCCACAAGTATATGGGGAAAAAAAGACGTAGGTCCAAATGTGATCCACTACAGGTTTCACGACAGGGGTCGCTTCTTCAGGAGGAGTTACCCATAAACATCTGTAGAGAAATACAATCTTATAGTTATATAATCACAAATAGTGAAAAAAAAACATGGAATACAATTTACATAAATATAAGTAATCAGATCATTTTGGAGTGTTGTAATCAGGCAATGGCTTACCAATTGGGAACCCAAGAAAGGGTACCAGATGGCACAATTTGAGGCACCCTGAATTGGTAAACCCATCCGCGGGGAACATGGGGAGCACTAAAAGGTGCAATAACTGAAATGTAAAAATATATATGAAAAATACGCACGTGTGGGTCTATATAGTCTGAAAACGGAGCGAACGGGGAAGGAAAAAGGGGGGAAGGAAAGAGAAAAGGGGAGGAAAAAAAGTAGGGGGGGACCAATCAATATACAGCTAATGGGATTTCATCAAAAATATGTAGCAGAATACATATTGCCCTGAATTAATGAAAAAATTTGTTTTTTTACATTTTTTTTATTGGATATGTTTTACAGCAAAAAATAAAAAACATTTTCTGTCTTTTTTGTTTAAAGCGCGAAAAATAAAAAAGTGCAGAGGTGATCAAATACCGCCAAAAGGAATCTCTATTTGTGGGAAAAGAAATGATATTGATTTAGTTTGGGTACAGCGTTGCATGACCGCGCAATTGTCAGTTCGAATAACGCAGCATTGTGAATAAATGACCTGGTCATAGGGGGGGGGCGCCAAGTCTTCCAGGGATCAATTAAAAATCGACTGTCCAATAGTGGTACTTACTTGGGCTAGAATTATTTGAGTATTTGTCATCATACTGTAGTTACCTTCCCATGTAAAAAAATAGTTTAGAGTTTTCTTTTTTTTTTTTTTTTATACATAATCCGTGAGAAAAAAAACAAAAAAAAACTCTAAACTATTTTTTTTACATGTGAAGGTAACTACAGTATGGTGACAAATACTCAAATAATTCAAGCCTTAGTAAGTTTCGAGTTTTCTGAGTGTTCTGGAGAAAAGAACGGATCGGGATGATGTAATAACTGCAGGCGCGGCTCATAATCAGACCTTTAATATGTCAGTAAACAGACGCCAACACTTGTTCATTCCCAGATATTTTTGTTAATTAAATTTCACTTTGTCTGTAAATAACCTTTGAGGCATCATATCCACTGTGTGATCACCTCCAGTCATTTTTAATTAACGGATCTGATAAAAAAAAAAGAAAAAAGGATTATTTCAAAGTTGTTCCATTTATCTTTATTTTTAGACACCGATATCATTAGAACATATTATTCATGCTCTAGACACAGACATAGAGTCATTTCATCATGGCGAGAATCAATCCATACAGAACCGGTTATGGCTCAAAATGTGTTAGGAGAATAGGCGTGCACACAGGGTGTGCCAGGTGTGCCTGGGCACACCCTAATCACCCATAGTTGCCAACCGTCCTGGGTGACATGCACATTACTGGGACGAATCTCCCCCCCCACCTCCTCCCCCAGCAGTTTCAAGCGCTCCCAGCTCCCAGCTCTCAGGAGGACTGCAGGAACACCCTCAAGATGGAGCCTCCTCTGCCTTGCCTTCTTCTAGTACTGCAATAAAGTTTGAGTGGGCGGGATGAGAACTCACCAGCTTTGGAGATCACTCCATCTTCTGGTGGTGTGTCACATGCAGGGCTGCTGATAAGGCAGTACAGCCAGCTCTCCTGTACCGGGCCTGGGCACCATCAGTTCAAAAGGGGGGGCCCAGGTAGACATGTGCACTGACCAAAAATTTGTTCGCTTTCCTTTTATAAGTATTTTTTTTTTATTATTTCGGAAATTCGAAAATTAGGATTTTCACATTTCTAAATTTCCAAATTTTCAAATTACCGAATTTCGATTTTCTGAATTCTTGAATTTCCAAATTTTCGAATTTCTGAATTTTCGAATTTCCGAATTTCTGAATTTTCGAATTACCGAATTGCGATTTTCTGAATTTTCTAATTTCCAAATTTTCTAATTTCCGAATTTTCACATTTCCGAATTTCGAATTTTCAAATTCCGATTTTCCGAATTTTCAAATTCCGATTTTCCGAATTTTCAAATTCCAAACTTCCGAATTTTTGAATTCCGAATTTTCAGATTTTTGGAATTCAGAAATTCAGAAATTGAAAATCTGAAAAAAAAGAAAGAAAATCAGTAAAATCTGAATTAATAACTAACTATTAAATTATAGGTATTGGAACTTCCTTTAAAAATTGGCTGTTAGTGATCGTAACGAATACAAATTTATCTGAAGTTACTTATTATCCAAAATAACGAATGCCATATCTAAACAAATGGAATGGAACAAATTAATAATAAATAATAATAATAAAAATGTTTTATTATTATTATTGTTATTTATTATTATTAGATCGTTATGTTCCATTCGGTTAGATACTGCATTCGTTATTTCAGATAATTTGTTCAAATACGTTCACTAACAGACAAATTTGAAAGGAAATTCCAATACCCATACTTTAATATTTATTATTAGTCAGTTAATATTTCAGACTTTCGGCTTTTCGAATTTTCAGATTTTCATTCTTATTTTTGCATTTTCAAATGTCCAGATTTTGGAATTTTGGAATTTTCGAAATTCCGAATTCGGAAATTCGAAATTTCGGAGATTTAAAAATTCGGATATTTGGAAATTCGGAAATTAACGAATTGTCGAATTAACGAATTTGTCAATTTTTCAAATTCGGAATGAATTGCACATGTCTAGGCCCGGGCCTAGAGGTGGTTCATATGCGTGTTTTGACTGCGCTTAGTTGCAAGGTCGCACGCTCTGAGGTGAGCATTAAATACCTACCAGAGTGAGGAACACCATGGCATGTTCTGGATTTTATAATCGCACGAACTTTATTGCACTTAGCGGTTTTATAATCGCATGAACTTTATAATCGCATGAACTTTATAATTGCATGAACTTTATTACATCTGGATAGACTCTTTTTGGATACCATACACTTGTACAAGAACACTTCTTTGAACAACCCAGCAATGCAATATTGATATACTATATAATACTGGATGCTATGCACATGCACAGGAGCACTTTTTTTATGCATCAGTGGGTCACTGATAATCTATACAGGATCATAAAAGTGGGAATTGCACCTCTTTTCACTGTAGCACTTTATATCTATTATCATCATTGTTTATGTTTTTAAATACACATCTTTTATTTTTAATATATGTGTGATATTTATATTTTTAATATATGTGTTCATTTATTGCACTATTGTCACTTTCCACTGTTAGGAACGATGTTTTTTTTTTTCACTATTGGAGGTTTTTTATATGTTTCTTTTTACACTGGTATAGTGTATGACTTTGGAAAGCGCAGCGTATATATTTATTTATCCACATTTGCATGATATATGAGGCATGATTAACGCTTGCAGCTGATTTTTGATAATTAAGGCATTTTGGATTAGTTGAGGCTCACAGGACTCTTTATATTTTAGAAAATGCTAGACATGTGCACTGACAAAAAATGTGTTCCTTTTCGTTTCATTTGTTTTTTTGCTTTTTTCGGAAATTCGGAATTCGGAAATTTGAAAATTTGGCAATCCGAACATTCAGATTCTTGAATTTCCGAATTTCCTGGATTTTGGATTTTCAAATTTCCGAATTTCCGAATTCCAAATTCTGAATTTCCGAACTTCTGAACTTTCCAATTTCCGAATTTTCGGAAATTCGGACATTTCGGAATTAACGAATTTGTCAAAATTCGTTCAAAAATGAATTCGGAACTAAGCAAATTGCACATGTTTGCTTCCTGCTTCTCCTCCCAGCCAATCAGAAAGCGGGTCCTGAGATCTGATTGGCCAGGGAGTTTTAGGACTCCTGGCCAATTGAGTCTCAGGACCCACTTCCTGTTCGGCCGAGAGAAGCGATGGCAACTTCCCATGACCAGCTGGAGTGAGGAGCAGCCTAAGGTAGGGCCACTAATCTTCACCTTACTGTCTGTCTCCCATGACAGTCGTGGTAGTGCGAGTGATGGGGGCAGGTTTGTTTGCTGCACCCCCAAATATTGAGCACCGGCCGCCACTATCATCTATTAGTGCTGACAATCAGTGCCACCCATCAGTGCCTTCTCATCAGTGTCACCTATCAGTGCCGCCTCATCTGTGCCCATCAGTGCCGCCTCATCAGTTCCCATCAGTGCTGCCTCATCAGTTACCATCAGTGCCACCTCATCAGTGCCACCTATCAGTACCGCCTACCAGTGCCTATCAGTGCCCATTAGTGCCACTTACCAGTGCTCATCAGTACCACCTACCAGTGCCTATTAGTGCCACTTATCAGTGCCCATCAGTACCGCCTACCAGTGCCTATCAGTGCCCATTAGTGCCACTTACCAGTGCCCATCAGTACCGCCTACCAGTGCCTATCAGTGCCCATTAGTGCCACTTACCAGTGCCCATCAGTGCCGCCTATTAGTGCCGCCAATCAGTGCCGTAAAGGTGAAAAATGACCTGTTTGCAAAATTTTATAACAAACTTTGAAAACCTTTTTTTTTTCCAAAATTTTTGGTCTTTTTTTGTTTGTTTAGCAAAAAAAAAAAAAAAAAACCTCAGCAGCGATTAAATACCACCAAAAGAAAGCTCTATTTGAGTGAAAAAAATTATAAAAATGTTATTTGGGTACAGTGTTGCATGACTGAGTAATTGTCATTCAAAGTGTGACAGCGCTGAAAGGTGAAAATTGGCCTGGGCAGGGATGGGGGGGGTAAAAGTGCCTGGTAGACAAGTGGTTACTTTTTACAGGTGCACGATTGGAGTCAGGAGTCCAGAAAACGTGTCAAAAATGCATTTTTGCCCCATTTTTTTTCCCATCAGAGCAGTGCGAATGGGCCTTTAAAGATGTCTGAAAAGAACTGTTCGTCTAGAAATCTCCGGAGCTATTATGCCGCATGTAAAGTAAATGCACAAAATCTGTTTTGATTGGTCGGAAATGTAATATTTAAGATTCTGGAAATTGGTACGGGAGAGCGGAATGATGGCGGGGGACATTGGATGAGCTCATTGTACGCCCCTTGTAGAGTAACGGGTGGCACACGCAGGCCAAGCTTGTTCATTTGCTCTGCATCATTAGCCCAACACGCCACATCTGATGACTCTTCATACATTTGTGGAGCGACCAAACGCTGTAGAGACCATTTAGCCGAAGCTCTCCTCCTATTTCTTCTCATTTTTGCTCGCAGTCAGCTCGAATAAATAGATGAAATGCCTCAAATTAGAGCGGAGACCCATAAAATCTCTCTGTATGGTTGACTTCCCATCTCCTATGTTCCTGGTGTTATTAAATCTTCAGAAGTCACAGATCTGCCTCTGGGCTCCAGCCAGTGCTGAGATTTAGCAGTAAACATATTACTTTTTTTTCAACAGTTGTCGGAAATTGAAGGACCTGGTTGGGAAAGGTTGAAACAGATATTTTTTACTTTTTTTTTAATTTTTTCGAAAGCAATTCCAGCTAACAAGTGAAATCATTCAGTGTTCTTCTGATGCAATGCAGGAAGCATGGAACTGAGCTCATGTTAGAAGGCTCAGAGTTCTCTGAAATTAACTTCAGCAAGAATTCACAGAGAACCTCACAGGGTCACTGGGAATATAATTCCTGAAACTTGTTCTTCCCCTCTCTCTCTCCCTTATCACTATTTACATGGAGCAAATTTGAATCTGTTCTCTGACGGTGAAAAACAGTATAATAAAGTCTGTTCCCAGACAGCAAGCAATTTTGCTGCAAGTTTGAAAATGACTTGCTAAGCTATTGCTAGACTTGCCTGGCTTCACGAGTTTGTTTGCACAATTGCAGCGAGTCCACGTTGCATGACTCCAGATCAACTTTCTTTTGCAAACATTCTGGAAGTCTGCTGCAAGTTCTGGTTCAGATATGTTGTGCGATAGTCTTCCCACCACAGGGGGGCAGTGGGGCACACGGAGGAGGGGGGGGCGTAGATGCTAGAACTGATCCCCCTGCAGCACAGCTGGAGAGAGTGAGTGGAGGAGAAGCCGGCAGCGCTGCAGTGGGTGGCAGAAGAGGATCGTGGTCATTGGACGCAGCAGCAGGACTCGGGTGCGCGCACGAAAATGTGTGATGACAGGCTGTTGGCAGAAAATCCGACCGTGTGTACGCTCCATCGGACAATTGTTGTTGGATTTTCCGCGGACAAATGTTGGATGGGAGGTTTTAAAATTTTCCACAGAACAAATGTCTGTTGTCGGATTTTCCGAGCGTGTGTACACAAGTCCGTCAGACCAAAGTCCAAAGTACAAACACGCATGCTCGGAAGCCAGGACGAGCCGGAAGCGGTCGGTCTTGTAAACTAGCGTTCGTAATGGAGAATTAACATTTGTGACGCGGTAAATTATGAAATCTGGAAATGCAGCGCACAATTCTCTTCTTCTTTAATGGGATAATAATGAAGCTGCTTTGCTGGTGATACTGATGGAGTTATTGCAAACAAATTTTCAAAGGCTTTTTTGTATCAAGATATCAAGTATAATATTATTATTTTTTTATTTTTTTTTGGTGCAAGTTACCACAACACCATTATCCTGTAGTTTTTAAGATCAAAGATACAACTATGTTGGTGTCCCTTGTTAATTTTACATTCTATTTTATAAAATGTAACTGCCGACTCCCAAACTGTCATTTGAAGTAAAACACATAGCCAAGTATTATTCTCCACAATTTTTTTTATTGTGCATTAAAAAAAGAAAACAAATAAAATTAGACATGATATCTGCCAATAGAACAAGAGAAAAAGTGCATTCTATGTATCCAAAAATATAGAAAATATACCAAATCAAATCATTATTATTCAACCAAAAAATAAAATAAAAGCCTCATGCATGTGTCCTGCTTCTTAACCTCCCTGGCGGTATGATTATTTCGGATTTTAGGTGCTGAAAGCGGTACCATTATTTTGCATGGAAATTTGGCGTTTTATATTGTAGGTCTGTAAATCTTAACAATAACACACTTAAATCTGTCCAAACCAGAGTCTAGTAGATATCCCGGGTATGATAAAGTTTGAAACACAAAAACATAAATTATAATATAATAAATAAAAATAAATAATTAAAAAAAAAAAAAAAAAATAGTAATAAAATAAATTTCCCCACAATTCACTATCGCTCAATTCTGCAAGTGTTCTAATTTACTATCGCTGTTTTCTAGCTGGTCTAAAGCCACTTTTGACGTAAAGGGACACTTTTTGGTTGCTATGGACAATCTCCAGTTTCCAGGCAGAAAGAACAGTGTATATCATGTAAAACTGCATGCAGGGCATGGGCCAAAGCACTGGGGACAAAAGGGATGTGAAATCATTTCATACAGTACTGTAATCTGTAAGATTACAGTACTGTATGTGTTATGATTTTTACTTTTTTTTTAATTTGCCGCCAGGCTCCGCCCCCGTGCGTTGCGCCGCTCGCAGGGAACGGAGCCTGGCACGGAGAGGCTTCGGAGGAGGACGGAGCACACGGACACTGCGGGTGACATCGCAGGATCCTGGGGACAAGGTAAGTAACGCCACCCCAGGATCCTGCAATGCGATCCCGAGTGTGGCTCGGGGTTACCGCTAATGGTACTGAATTTTAACCCCGAGCCACACTCGGGAAAACCGCCAGGGAGGCTACTATAGGGGGGTCAACAATGCCAAGAGTTGGTGAAAGCAGGGGTCTGTCATCCGGAGATAATTCCGAAAATCATCCAGATTATTCTCCTGGAGCTCCCGCAACAAAGGCATATGACAGAATTGGTCACGAATAATGAACCAACCAATTTTTGGTCCAAGAACTCCTCCTCCTCCTGTTCCTGGACTGGGCTTGGGTCAAAGCAATACCGCCAAGGCCAATAATAAATAACACGTTATCTCTTCTGATTCCGCAACATGGCTGGTTGACGAACAGCCGTTCAGAAACGAACTGAAAAGTGCGAAATGAAAAGCGCAAAATGAAAAGCGTGAAATGAAAAGCGCGAATCAACACTCACCAAACTTCTACTAACACGAAATTAGCCGAAGGAGCCCAAAGAGCTGAAAAACAAAGTAGTACATCACTACATTCGTATTTGTTGGCCGACAATTCCTTGCCGTCTGTAGGCAAGACAAGTTTGGGCCAATGCCCTTCGAACAAAAGTCTACGGTTTTGTTGGTCAACAATAGGTATGAGCCGAACACCCCCCGGTTCGGTTCGCACCAGAACCTGCGAACGGACCGAAAGTTCGCACGAACGTTAGAACCCCATTGACGTCTATGGGACTCGAACATTCGAAATCAAAAGTGCTAATTTTAAAGGCTAATTTGCATGGTATTGTCCTAAAAAGGGTTTGGGGACCCGGGTCCTACCCCAGGGGACATGTATCAACGCAAAAAAAACTTTTAAAAACGGCCGTTTTTTCGGGAGCAGTGATTTTAATGATGCTTAAAGTAAAAAAAAAAAAAGTGAAATATTCCTTTAAATATCGTACCTGGGGGGTGTCTATAGTATGCCTGTAAAGTGACGCGTGTTTCCCATGTTTAGAACAGTCCCTGCACCAAATGTCATTTTTAAAGGAAAAAATCTCATTTAAAACTGCTTGCGGGTTTAATGTAATGTCGGGTCCTGGCAATATGGATGAAAATCAGTGAGACAAACGGCATGGGTACCCCCCAGTCCATTACCAGGCCCTTTGGGTCTTGTATGGATATTAAGGGGAACCCCGCACCCAAATTAAAATAAGGAAAGGTGTGGGGCCACCAGGCCCTATATACTCTGAACAGCAGTATACAGGCTGTAGGTTTGTTGTTAAGTAGAATCTCTTTGTAATTTTGAACGGGTACATTTTTAATGTGTTTAGCTCCAGCCAAAAAATCTTTTTTAAGCTTTTTGGAAAACATAGGGAAGGGTTATCACCCCTGTGACATTTGTTTTGCTGTCTTTCCTCCTCTTCAGAAGATTTCACCTCACTTTTTGTCCCAATGGATTGGAAAGCATCAGTGGAAAGGAGAAATGTTTTTCCCATATTAACTCTTACAGGAGAGAATTTCCCTTCCTAGGGGTAGATTTATTCTCACTTCCTGTTGTCTCCTTCCGTTTGCAAGTAGGAGTTGTTTGTAAGTTAGTTGTTTGAAAATAGGGTCCTGCCCTATATACTCAGCAGAAATTTGGGCCTTAGGTGTTGCTGTGGCCACAACACTGTAAGCCCTCACAGGGCTCTGCTGTGAAATATTAGATCAAGAATTGTAATTACATGCCCCTGTTGAACAGGAGCTGAAAAATTAGGCCTTAGGCACTGGTGCTGGTGCCACAACAATGCAACCCCTCACAGACACTCTAGTTGGAATGCAGGAACGAGCCCTGCTGCAAAGTATTGCATCAAAAATTGTAATTACACGCCCCTGTTAAACAAGGGCTGAAAAATTGGGCCTTAGGCACTGGTGCTGGTGCCACAACACTGCAACCCCTCACAGACACTCTAGTTGGAATGCAGGAACGAGCCCTGCTGCAAAGTATTACATCAAAAATCGTAATTACACGCCCCTGTTAAACAGGGGCTGAAAAATTGTGCCTTAGGCACTGGTGGTGGCACCCAGAACCAAAAATGTTCTTACAAGCTATCAGCGTGATGATTGAGGAGGAAGAGGATAATTACTCAGGGATAGTCACTCAGCATCAGCATAGGCAGTCTTTGAAGGGATCTGAGATTTCAAAAAAAATTATTCGGTTACATCAGCATCAGGTGCTTGGTAGCTGGTGGTGATCCAAGACTCATTCATTTTTATGAAGGTCAGTCGATCGACCGAGTCAGTGGACAGACGCACCCTGTGATCGGTTACCACACCTCCAGCAGCACTGAATGTGCGTTCCGAAAGAACGCTGGATGCAGGACAGGCCAGTAGCTCAATTGCATACTGTGCAAGCTCTGGCCAGTGATCCATCCTCAAGACCCAGTAACCCAGAGGATTTTCGGTGGGAAAGGTGTCCAAGTCTGATCTTGACCCTAGGTATTCCTGCACCATGTAAAACAGACGCTGGCGATGGTTGCGGGAACCGATCATACCTTGGGGCTGCGGACCAAAAAATTGTCTGAACGCATCGGTCAGACGGCCACCTTCTCCACCGCTCCTTCTTTGACTGACCAAAGCCTCAGCAACACGTTGTCCAGAAACAGGAGTTTGTAACCTCCCAGTCTCTGTGAACGCGTTGCACAGACCTTTCTGCAAGGCCTCCCGAAGATGTTTCATCCTCTGCTCCCTCTGCGATGGCAAGATAAGGTCCGCAACCTTACCCTTGTAACGTGGATCAAGGAGGGTTGCCAGCCAGTATTGGTCCTTCTCCTTGATACCACGAATACGAGGATCCTTACGCAGGCTTTGCAGGATCAGGGAGGCCATGCAGCGTAGGTTTGCTGAGGCATTCGGTCCGGAGTCCTCTGGGTCACTAAGGACGACATGATCCACAGCCACCTCCTCCCAGCCACGTACAAGTCCATGTGTTTCTTGGGACTGATCCCTTAAAGACTGCTGCTGATGCTGAGTGCCAGGCTCCACCTCCATACTGACACAATCTTCCTCCTCCTCCTCCTCCTCTTCCTCCTCGTCCTCTTCCTGTGTGATCGGCGGGCACGCAGGAACACTGTCTGGATAAAGGGGGCCTTGAGAGCTAAGGAAGTCCTCCTCTTCCTGCCTCTGTTCTGCCTCAAGTGCCCTGTCCATTATTCCACGCAGCGTGTGCTCCAACAGGTGGACAAGGGGGACAGTGTCACTGATGCATGCACTGTCACTGCTCACCATCCTCGTGGCCTCCTCAAATGGTGACAGGACAGTGCATGCATCCCTGATCATGGCCCACTGGCGTGGGGAAAAAAAACCAAGCTCCCCTGACCCTGTCCTGGTGCCATAGTCGCACAGGTACTCATTGATGGCCCTCTGCTGCGTGTGCAGCCGCTGCAGCATGGCCAACGTTGAGTTCCACCTGGTGGGCATGTCACAGATTAGGCGGTTCTTGGGCAGGTTAAACTCCTTTTGGAGGTCCGTCAGCCGAGCACTGGCATTATATGACCGGCGGAAATGCACACAGACTTTCCTGGCCTGCCTCAGGACATCCTGTAAGCCCGGGTACCTGCCCAAGAACCGCTGCACCACCAAGTTAAGGACGTGAGCCAAACAGGGCACATGGGTCATTTGTCCCTGTCGGAGGGCAGAGAGGAGGTTGGTGCCATTGTCGCAAACCACCATTCCTGCCTTAAGTTGGCGTGGCTTCAACCACCTCTGAACCTGCCCCTGCAGAGCTGACAGAACCTCTGCCCCAGTGTGGCTCCTGTCCCCCAAGCACACCAGCTCAAGCACCGCATGGCATCTTTTGGCCTGCGTACTTGCGTAGCCCCTTGAACGACTACGGAGCACCGCTGGTTCCGAGGAAGAGGCCATGGAGGAAGAAGAAGAGGAGGGGGTGGAGGAGAGAGGTGTGTCACAATCATTAGCATTTTGGAGGCGTGGTGGCGGAACAACCTCCAACACTACTGCACCTTGTCCTGCATCCTTCCCAGCTGCCAGCAGAGTCACCCAATGCGCCGTGAAACTTAGGTAACGTCCCTGTCCATGCCTGCTGGACCATGAGTCAGCGGTAATATGCACCTTACCGCTGACCGCCCTGTCCAGCGAGGCATGGACATTGCCTTCCACATGCTGGTAGAGAGCAGGAATCGCCTTCCGTGAGAAAAAGTGGCGTTTGGGTACCTGCCACTGAGGAACCGCACATTCCACAAACTCACGGAAGGGGGCAGAGTCTACCAACTGAAAAGGCAGCAGTTGAAGTGCTAGCAATTTTGCCAAGCTAGCATTCAACCGTTGGGCATGTGGATGGCTGGGAGCAAACTTCTTTCGGCGGTGCAGCAGCTGGGGCAGGGAAATTTGCCTGGTACAATCTGACGTCGGTGTACCAAAATCAGATTGCCCACAAGTACGTGGCTGTGACACACCTAATTCTACACCTTCATTCCTCTCAGTGCAGGTCTCAGAGAGGACTGAAGGTCTAGTGGGGTTGGAAATCTCAGCTGATGAGGAGCAAGCAGAGGTCCTCTTTGTTCTTTGGTGTGGGTCTTTTAGATACGCTTGCCAACGAACTGCATGGCAGGTCAACATATGTCTGGTCAAGCATGTGGTACCCAAGTGGGAGATGTTTTGGCCACGCGAGATACGCTTGAGACATATGTTGCAAATAGCAGCGGTGCGATCTGATGCACTCGTCTCAAAAAAGGCCCACACCAAAGAACTTTTTGAATAACGCGCAGAGACTGCAGCGCCCTGCACATGTGGAGCTTTGGGGTGTGATGCAGTCAATGTGCTGCCCTTAGGCTGGCCCCTGGAGGGCATCCTGCCTCGTTGGTGATGTGCCGCCTCCTCCTCCTCCTCCTCTCTCCTATCAGGCACCCACGTTGAGTCAGTGACCTCATCATCCCCTCCCTCCTCATCACTGGAGCAAACCTGGCAGTATGCTGCAGCAGGGGGAGCATGACTGCCAGATTGCTGTCCTTCTTGGGCACCCCCTCTGTCCGTGCTCGTGTTACTGCCTTCATCGAGCTCAGTATCATCATCAGAGCCTTCCAAATGCTGGGCATCCTCCTGGAGCATGTACCCAACACTGTGGTCAAACAGTTCGAGGGACTCCTCAGGAGGACATGGTGGGGCTAGGGAAGGAGTCACTGATGACATTGAGCCGAGGGAAGAGGCCGCTGCTTTGCCAGACAAAGTACCCTGGGCATGGGTGAGAGAGGATGAGGAGGATGAGGACGGCTTGGTCATCCACTCGACCAAGTCTTCCGCATGTTGCGGCTCAACATGGCCAGCTGCCGAAAAAAAGGCCAAGCGTGTCCCATGGCCACGTGCTGATGAGGATGCACCGTCTCCACGACCAGCACTAGACACAGAGCCTGCTTGCCCTCTCTTATTGGCTTGTGACTGTCTGCCTCTCCTTCTTGGCCTTCCAGACATACTAATGGCCTGTAGCTGCACTAAGCTGGGATATATATATATATATATATATATATATATATATATATATGTACTGATACTGCAGCTAGCAAAATCAACTGCCTGCCTGTAGTATGAGAACACCACCAATCTTCTACAGGTAGCTTTAGCTGAACACTGTGAGGTGGACGCACCCCATTAACTTGTAGGTTTAGCAGAACACTGTGAGCAGGACGCACTGCACTAACTGTAAATAGTCTAGCTGCCTGACTGTGGTACTAATAGGATCAAAAGAACACCAGCAATTTTCTTCAGGTAGCTGTATTTACTGTAACAAGACAAGCCTGCCTGTCAGTAAGAAGATAACAGAAACGGATCTAGCTGAACACTGTGAGCAGGACGCACCCCACTAGCTTGTAGGTTTAGCTGAACACTGTGAGGTGGACGCACCCCACTAACTTGTAGGTTTAGCTGAACACTGTGAGCAGGACGCACCCCACTAACTTGTAGGTTTAGCAGAACACTGTGAGCAGGACGCACTGCACTAACTGTAAATAGTCTAGCTGTCTGACTGTGGTACTAATAGGATCAAAAGAACATCAGTAATTTTCTTTAAAATACTGTAACAAGACAAGCCTGCCTGTCAGTAAGAAGATAACAGGAACGGATCTAGCTGAACACTGTGAGCAGGACGCACCCCACTAGCTTGTAGGTTTAGCTGAACACTGTGAGGTGGACGCACCCCACTAACTTGTAGGTTTAGCTGAACACTGTGAGCAGGACGCACCCCACTAACTTGTAGGTTTAGCAGAACACTGTGAGCAGGACGCACTGCACTAACTGTAAATAGTCTAGCTGCCTGACTGTGGTACTAATAGGATCAAAAGAACACCAGCAATTTTCTTTAAAATACTGTAACAAGACAAGCCTGCCTGTCAGTAAGAAGATAACAGGAACGGATCTAGCTGAACACTGTGAGCAGGACGCACCCCACTAGCTTGTAGGTTTAGCTGAACACTGTGAGGTGGACGCACCCCACTAACTTGTAGGTTTAGCTGAACACTGTGAGCAGGACGCACCCCACTAACTTGTAGGTTTAGCAGAACACTGTGAGCAGGACGCACTGCACTAACTGTAAATAGTCTAGCTGCCTGACTGTGGTACTAATAGGATCAAAAGAACACCAGCAATTTTCTTTAAAATACTGTAACAAGACAAGCCTGCCTGTCAGTAAGAAGATAACAGGAACGGATCTAGCTGAACACTGTGAGCAGGACGCACCCCACTAGCTTGTAGGTTTAGCTGAACACTGTGAGGTGGACGCACCCCACTAACTTGTAGATTTAGCTGAACACTGTGAGCAGGACGCACCCCACTAACTTGTAGGTTTAGAAGAACACTGTGAGCAGGACGCACTGCACTAACTGTAAATAGTCTAGCTGCCTGACTGTGGTACTAATAGGATCAAAAGAACACCAGCAATTTTCTTTAAAATACTGTAACAAGACAAGCCTGCCTGTCAGTAAGAAGATAACAGGAAGGGATCTAGCTGAACACTGTGAGCAGGACGCACCCCACTAGCTTGTAGGTTTAGCTGAACACTGTGAGGTGGACGCACCCCACTAACTTGTAGGTTTAGCTGAACACTGTGAGCAGGACGCACCCCACTAACTTGTAGGTTTAGCAGAACACTGTGAGCAGGACGCACTGCACTAACTGTAAATAGTCTAGCTGCCTGACTGTGGTACTAATAGGATCAAAAGAACACCAGCAATTTTCTTCAGGTAGCTGTATTTACTGTAACAAGACAAGCCTGCCTGTCAGTAAGAAGATAACAGAAACGGATCTAGCTGAACACTGTGAGCAGGACGCACCCCACTAGCTTGTAGGTTTAGCTGAACACTGTGAGGTGGACGCACCCCACTAACTTGTAGGTTTAGCTGAACACTGTGAGCAGGACGCACCCCACTAGCTTGTAGGTTTAGCTGAACACTGCGAGGTGGACGCACCCTACTTACTTGTAGGTTTATTAGAACACTGTGGGCAGGACGCACTGCACTAACTGTAAATAGTCTAGCTGCCTGACTGTGGTACTAATAGGATCAAAAGAACACCAGTAATTTTCTTTAAAATACTGTAACAAGACAAGCCTGCCTGTCAGTAAGAAGATAACAGATAGCGGAACACTGTGAGCAGGACGCACTGCACTAAATGTAAATAGTCTAGAAGATAACAGGAATGGATCTAGCTAAACTGAATACAGTGTATATATATATATATATATATATATATATATATATATATTCAACACCTGGGATGCATATATATACACAATACACTTTAAGTGCAGCTAACTGACTGACTGTCCTGCCTAATCTAGCTAACTCAAATGAAATGACACTGTCTCTCTCTCTCTCTAAGCACACCGGAACACACTGCACAGGGCCGCCGTGCAGGCGGCCTTATATAGTGTGGGGCGTGTACTAAATTCCCTGAGCCATAATTGGCCAAAGCCTCCTTGGCTTTGGCCAATTATGGCTCTCTGTTAAGGCGGCGCTGTGATTGGCCAAGCATGCGGGTCATAGTGCATGCTTGGCCAATCATCAGCAAGCAATGCACTGCGATGCCGCAGTGAATTATGGGCCGTGACGCGCCACACGAATTTGGCGCGAACGGCCCATATCGTTCGCAATTCGACGAACGATCGAACAGCCGATGTTCGAGTCGAACATGGGTTCGACTCGAACACGAAGCTCATCCCTAGTCAACAATCCAATCGTGTGTACGGGGCTTAACTCAGTACTCTTTTGTCACAGCTGAAAATAGTTCGTCATTTTTTTGATGAATTTTTTGTGCACAGGAATATGCCATATATGAAGATATTTCACTATTTGTAAAGAAGTGGGTAACAATGAACATTCCTCATCCTATTTTTATTTTAGAATTTTTAATTTAGAATTTTGAATCTCTGCTTTTCACTACTTTTTACCATTTCACTTTGGCAATGCAGCCTACAAGGTCAGATTTACAAAGAAAAAAAAAAAAAAAAACTGGACAAAAAAGACAGGCTGAACATCAAAGCAACAAAATAGAGTGAAGTGTAGCAAATTGAAAAGCATTTATTTGGCTGATCTGTATGAGAGTGCAATTACACTTGAAAGGAAACCTGTTACAACATGGGCAATTAAAGCCTAATGTATGATGAAAGAGTTTACCTTTATCTACATAAGTGCATGTAAAACTACCAGTAGACGTTGGCAGCTAAAGCCATATGCAAATCAACCTTTTTTTTTTTTTTCAGAACAAACTTTATTGGAAATACACACACTATACAATGCAGCCAAATGACAATCTTTGAAACAAGAGAATCTGAGAACCAGATAGGGTTGCCACCTTTTCTTCAAGCCAAACCCGAACACTTTAGCGGCCTAGGACACCTTTGGGTACCCCGAGGAGAGTAGTAATGCGTGCCGGAGCGAACAGTGGGTGTGGTCAAATTGCTCTTGATGACATCATCACCCTGCCCTCCCCAGTGATGCCGAACCTGCCCACAGACAGCCGCCCGCAGCTCCCAGACGGCAACAGATTTGTATGTGACTATTTAGGCCACTTGGGGAACCACAGCCTGATTTTGAATAATGTGTCCGGGTTTCAGTCCGCCTGAAACCCGGACACATGATTCAAAACCCGGATTGTATGGAAGACATCTGGGAGCCAGAAATCTTGCTGATTGATAGGGGGATCAAATACTTATTTCACTCATTAAAATGCAAATCAATGTATAACTTTTTTGAAACGCGTTGGATATTTTTGTTGTTATTCTGTCTCTAACTGTTAAAATAAACCTACCAATAAAATAAATTATAGACTGATCTTTTCTTTGTCAGTGGGCAAACTTACAAAATCAGCAGGGGATCAAATAATTTTTTTTCTCTCACTGTATCAAATATCAACTCCAAATGTTCTCCATTACAGTAATTAATGGCTTGCACTCTAATATTGCTAAAATATATTTTAAATATATTTGAAAACGATATATATATTTTGTAAAAAAAAAAATTATATAACAATTTGAGTCTACATTTCAAACATGATGTAAAGTTTTTATTTTGAAAGTTTCTACCGTTATGCAGAGTTATCTCCCCAGCATTTGTGGCGCAATCAAGTACAATCTCCTAAAAGCAATAATCAATAGTCACAGTAAATTGGTTATATAATATATCTTGGCCCTTTTTTAAAGCCCCGAAGACACAAAAAAAATTAGAACAACAGTAAGAATAATTTTTGGCCATAGCCAGTCACTTCGAAGTGAGTTACATACACTTCTGAAATGGCCAGCAAAGTGTTTTCCATTCTTCTTGTGCATGTTAATGGGGAGGACAATCAATTTCTCATTAACGGGAGATATTTCAGTTTTATTCTCCAGCTCATTCCTACGTTAATTGCCGGTTTACGCCTTGTGCTGCAGATCCAGTCCCCGCTCAGCCGTTTCTGTAGTGCTCACATAGTTTTTCGAAATCATCTCACACCTCATTATTCTATCATCCATCAGGATGGCTGTCAGACTGATTGTTTTTCCAATAAGACAATCTATGGAAATGAGGGTGACCTTCCCTCCGACTCAGAGACTGTTATTTTGTGACTATGGCATAATGTGGTGAGTTTTATATTCAGGTGGGTTAGTTGATGACTTCTTTCGAAAACAATACACTTCACTGTATATGAAGCTGAACTCCAAGTAAGTATAAAAATGGAAATCTATCAGAATTGTTTATTCATTACAATGGTCATTACAGCAGATATCAAGCCTAATAGGCATAGCCCAACACTGGGCTCTGTTCTCCAGTGTTCCTTTCACACCCCAGAGGCCTTTGCTGTATATATATATATATATATATATATATATATATATATATATATATATTTACCTTTTTTCTAAAGTCTTCAGGCCAGTCCCACGACATGTATGGTCTTCTTCCTCCTTGGCTCTACCCTAGTGGTTGGCAAACCTCAGTGATCCCAAAGAGTAGTGCTGATGTAATAACATCAGTGCTTTCCTTGTCTTCAGGTCAGTCCCATGACATGTATGGTCCTCCGTCTCCTTGGATCATCTCCAGTGGTGGGCAATCCCCAGTGGTGCCAAGAGTAGTACTGATGTGATAATGTGATAACATCAGTGCTTCCCTAGTCTTCAGGTCAGTCCCATGACATGTATGGTCCTCCTTCACCTTGGATCATCTCCAGTGGTGGGCAATCCCCAGTGGTGCCAAGAGTAGTACTGATGTGATAATGTGATAACATCAGTGCTTCCCTAGTCTTCAGGTCAGTCCCATGACATGTATGGTCCTCCTTCACCTTGGATCTTCTCCAGCGGTGGGCAATCCCCAGTGGTGCCAAGAGTAGTACTGAAGTGATAACATCAGTGCTTTCCTAGTCTTCAGGTCAGTCCCATAATATGTATGGTCTCTTCTTTAATGGATCTTCTCCAGTAGGGGGCAAACCACAGCGATCCCAAGAGTAGCACGGATGTGATAACATCCATGCTATCCTAGTCTTCAGGTCAGTCCCATGACATATACGATCCTCCTTCTCGTTGGATCTTCTCCAGCGGTGGGCAAACCCCAGTTGTGCCAAGGGTAGTACTGAAGTGATAACATCAGTGCTTTCCTAGTTTTCAGGTCAGTCCCATGACATGTATAGCCCTATTACTCCTTGGATCTTCTCTAGTGGAGGACAGACCTAAGTGATCCCAAGAGTAGTACTGTTGTGATAACATTAGTGCTGTCTTAGTCTTCGGGTCAGTCCCATGACATATATGATCCTCTTCCTCCTTGGATCCTCTCCAAGATGGGCAAACAGCAGTGATGCCAAGAGTAGTATGGATGTGATGATGTAGGTGCTGCCATAGTCTTTAGGTCCGTCCCATGACATGAAGGGTCTAATTCCTCCTTAGATCTTCTCCAGTGGTAGAAAATCTTCAGTGATGTCAAGAGTAGAACAGATGTGATCATGTCTGTGTTGCCTTGTGAACTATTGAATTCTGACACTTATATCAGGGGTTGGGTCAATGACACCCTGCACTCCTTCAGTCTTATGGGTCCAATGGGGCTGGGCATTGTTTAACTAAGTTGACTATGAACATTAAGTGGCATAATGGTATTAGTGTGGGAGACAGCGTTGTAGAGAAAATAAGATCTTCAGCGTGATGGGGGCTCTTTAAAATACATACCTGATTTTAACAAGCATTTTCGTTTAAATAAGAATAAAATTAATAAAATGTGTCATATGGAAAGTATAAAGTATAAAAATCATTCATTTTTAAATCTTTATTTAAACTTAATACCATACAACAAGGACATATGAGCAAGAGGTCAATATGTTATGGGAAATATATGACAACTGGAGTTATGAATAAGTATGCAATACATAAACCAGAGGTATATTGGGCTTATACAGCCCATACTGATATTGTGTGTAGTAATGCAGGGTTCTATAGCTATGGATCAATTCTCTTTTTATCATTGTGTGGAGGTAAGCTTTACAATTAGAGGGAGAAAGGAGATAAAAACCAATGGTAATATAGGTTGGTAAGAAAGATACTAAGGAAAAGACAGACAAGTTGATAAAAGCATCAGTCTCGGAAATCTCAAAATCAAGGTCTTGATTCAAAGCACACAATGATGTCACTGACGCAAGCACCACCCGACACATTTAATCATGATTGAACCATGTCAGTTGAAGCTTATCTCCGTGACGTCATTGCATTGCTTTGATTCAAGACCTTGATTTTGAGTCTCCTGGGACCGATGTTTTTTTTTTAAAGCGCTGTGATTCTGCAGATTTTGTAAGTGTTCACTGTATATTTTTTAAAATAAAGTTTTAGTGAAGGTTTTTCACTATGTGCAGATGCTTGCTATTCCTTTGCATGTACCTATGAGACGGGAAGTTGACCTCTGAACATGGTGATCGTCCATATTGGTTTTAACCTGGAGCCTGTAGAGACTTGCAAATGGCTATATGGATGGGTGGAATCCTTTAAAGAGTGATTGGAAGTCACAACAGCCCATTAGACTCTATACTTATGGTAAATGAGTCCACTGGCTCTGGTAAGCATGTTTGCTGGACCTAAGGTGATCGGTCACTGAGTGAATTTGGGGCTACGGACTTATTTTCTACACATGTCAAGATTTTCTTGGTATTCCTCCTTGGACTCACTGTTTATGGTGATGCATATTTTGGATTCAGAGGACTATTATGTTGGTGTTATTACACTTTGGACTTTCTTATAAATGGCTTTTAGAGGATTCCACATATTCTGAATTTCTACATATCTATCAAACTATCCTAAACTATGTAAATG
This sequence comes from Aquarana catesbeiana, assembly GCF_042186555.1. NCBI lineage: Eukaryota > Metazoa > Chordata > Amphibia > Anura > Ranidae > Aquarana > Aquarana catesbeiana. Next base: position 401,993,737 of record NC_133329.1, read on the forward strand.
TTTTTATAAAATGATGCCTATAAATCTCATATCTTTTGTGGCCGGTCACGTGATATTTGGCTGATCTCCTCCCCCATCTAAGGGCTGCAGCAGGAGGGGCTGAGCGGCCAGCACAGCGGCCATGGGACCTCCCCGGCTGATGTCAGAGGGGGATCTCGGCCCCTCCGGCTGTAGCCATTAGATTGGAGGAGGAGAGCGGCCGGAGGTCATGCGACCGGCCATAAAAGATATGAGATAAGGTATTTACAGGCATCTTACATAAACAGTATATATACAGTATCTCACAAAAGTGAGTACACCGCTCACATTTTTGTAAATACTTTATTCTATCTTTTCATGTGACAACACTGAAGAAATGACACTTTGCTGCAATGTAAAGTAGTGAGTGTACAGCTTGTATAACAGTGTAAATTTGCTGTCCCCTCAAAATAACTCAACACACAGCCAATAATGTCTACACCGCTGCCAACAAAAGTGAGTACACCCCTAAGTGAAAATGTCCAAATTGGGCCCAAAGTGTCAATATTTTGCGTGGCCACCATTATTTTCCAGCACTGCCTTAAGCCTCTTGGGCATGGAGTTCACCAGAGCTTCACAGGTTGCCACTGGAGTCCTCTTCTTCTCCTCCATGATGACATCACAAAGCGGTGGATAGTAGAGACCACCTTCCATTTGAGGATGCTCCACAGATGCTTAATAGGGTTTAGGTCTGGAGACATGCTTGGCCAGTTCATCACCTTTACCCTCATCTTCTTTAGCAAGGCAGTGGTCATCTTGGAGGTGTGTTTGGGGTCGTTATCATGTTGGAATACTGCCCTGCGGCCCAGTCTCCGAAGGGAGGGGATCATGCTCTGCTTCAGTATGTCACAGTACATGTTGGCATTCATGGTTCCCTCAATGATATGTAGCCCCCAGTGCCGGCAGCACTCATGCAGCCCCAGACCATGACACTCCCACCACCATGCTTGACTGTAGACAAGACACACTTGTCTTTGTACTTCTCACCTGGTTGCCACCACACACGCTTGACACCATCTGAATCAAATACGTTTATCTTGGTCTCATCAAACCACAGGACATGGTTCCAGTAATCCATGTCTTTGGTCTGCTTGTCTTTAGCAAACTGTGTGCAGGCTTTCTTGTACATCATCTTTAGAAAAATCTTCCTTCTGGGACGACAGCCATGCAGACCAATTTTTGATGCAGTGTGCGGCGTATGGACTGAGCACTGACAGGCTGACCCCCCACCGGTTGAAGCTCTGTAGCAATGCTGGCAGCACTCATATGTCTATTTCCCAAAGACAACCTCTGGATATGACGCTGAGCACGTGACCTCAACTTCTTTGGTGGACCATGGCGAGGCCTGTTCTGAGTGGAACCTGTCCTGTTAAACCGCTGTATGGTCTTGGCCACCGTGCTGCAGCTCAGTTTCAGGGTCTTGGCAATCTTCTTATAGCCTAGGCCATCTTTATGTAGAGCAACAATTCTTTTTTTCAGATCCTCAGAGAGTTCTTTGCCATGAGGTGCCATGTTGAACTTCCAGTGACCAGTATGAGAGAGTGAGAGCGATAACACCAAATTTAACACACCTGCTCCCCATTCACACCTGAGACCTTGTAACACTAACAAGTCACATGACAACGGGGAGGGAAAATGGCTAATTGGGCCCAATTTGGACATCTTCACTTAGGGGTGTACTCACTTTTGTTGCCAGCGGTTTAGACATTAATGGCTGTGTGTTGAGTTATTTTGAGTGGACAGCAAATTTACACTGTTATACAAGCTGTACACTCACTACTTTACATTGTAGCAAAGTGTCATTTCTTCAGTGTTGTCACATGAAAAGATAGAAGAAAATATTTACAAAAATGTGAGGGGTGTATTCGCTTTTGTGAGATACTGTAAATATACGATTTTAATTATTATTTTTTTTTTTATCTTATACATATTATATATGTATAGGATAAAACAAATCACATTATATATATATTGTAATATTGTATATCTATCTATCTATCTATCTATATATATATATATATATATATATATATATATATATATATATATATATATATATATATATATATATATATATATTTTTTTTTTTTTTTTTTATGCTGGTGGAGTAACCAGCATATATTATACTGATTCCCTTTAAAGAACCTTTAAAGAACCGCTTGTTTTTTTGCAATGTTGCTCCCTTTCAGGGAGCTGTCTTTTTATATGCTTAATTTACTTTTTATGTGCTCAGCTATGCTTGAATCAGGATTCCCTCGTCATTTTCTGCACAAAAATTTCCTTTGCGATGCTATTTCACGCTCCAATAAGCCTCCTTATTAACTAGCGTCCGACTTCCTGATCTATGGAACAATTGGGAAGCAGCACCTAAAGAGTGTCCATCTATCTTCTTCCAAGGTAATAGCTTCCGCGAGCTTATCCGAAAGCGCGGCATGGTAATTACCGCCAAAGACTCACCAGCATGCGGATGTCAGCGTGAGCATAATCCTCTTCTGATTAGAAACTCTATTTTTTTTTCATGTAGTTAATAAATATATCTTGCCTACGACAGGTAAAGAATCTGAAGTGAGTTGGCTATGATTGCGATCTTTCAGATCTCTCTTTCTCACTGTATTTTTAGCTCTGGGGAAATTTTTGCACATTAACTTGATTGTTTGGAAAATCGCTTTGAGAATGGATAGCGAGGCAGATGACGTCAGCTTGTCGCTATTAGGTTGTTGCACATTTCCAGGAATTCCAGAGCTAATCTTTAAAAAAATAACTGTGTAACTACACTCACCGGCTGTTCACAAGGTTTAGGAGTGTGTCTATGGGAATGTTTGACCATTCTTCCAGAAGTGCATTTGTGAAGTCAGGCACTGATGTGGATGAGAAGGCCTGGCTCGCACTCTCTACTCTAATTCATCCCAAAGGTGTTCTATTGGGTTGAGGTCAGGACTCCCTCATCCATGTCTTTATGGACCTTTGCTTTGTGCACTGGTTCAAATCACTTGATGGAGGGGGGATTATGGTGTGGGGGGTTGTTTTTCAGGGGTTGGACTTGGCCCCTTATTTCCAGTGAAGGGAACTCTTAAGGCGTCAGCATACCAAGACATTTTGGACAATTTCATGCAGAGCGTAGTCAAGTAGCATGCCGAGGTCAGTACCAAGGAAGCAGGCAGAGAATAGTCAAAGGCAAGCCGAGGTCAGTATCCGGGTTTTGCAGGCCAAGGTCAGCGGGAATAGGAATACAGGAGCACAGGTCTCGGGGGTGCTGAAGAACATCCATCAACTAGCACACATCAGGACCTCCTTCAAATAGGCAGCTTGGCACCATTTCTGGAATTGGGTGTGCATGGGTGTGTACAAGTGCACATGGGCATGTGCGCCTGTGCGCGCTGACTCATATAGATGTGCCTGGGGGGCGTGTCCGAGCCGCAGCGTTGCATGGCTGCCTGACTGAGGAGCTCCGCTGATCCCTAGCCTTTCACAGCAACCCCAAGCAAAAACGTCCGCCCAGACACCCGCTGCTACCTTGAGCAATGCCGCCTGCAACAGAGAAGGATCTCTCAGGGGAAGCCTGCACCTTCTCTGCCTCTCAGACTCGCTGATTTCTTCCCCAAGCCGCTCAGGGAAGAGTCCCAAGATGGCTCTGGCACACAGCCTGAGGCAGCCCCAGCAGCAAAGCTGCGCTCTTCCTCTGCCACAGACATGCAGGAGCTCACAGAAGACATTGCAGACCCAACAAGCACTCAGCCTCCTCACCACTGCAGTCTCCATACTCCAAAGCCCAGGATTCACAGAGCACAATGGGTTGGCTAGAAAGACATCAGCAGTGCTAACTAATCACTAAGTCATATATATTGAAACTTTTATATATGACAAAGGATTCAGAGAGCATTACGGATTGACTATATAACCACTGGCCAGGGCCACTGATGGGGGGGTACCACTGGGCCTTCTGTAGGGGGCCAGGGTACACATGAGAGCCCAGACAGCAGGGGGATCAGTGTGGAGGTACAGGAGGACAATTACATATCAATGCACTGTGTCTGTGTTTCTCCCTCCAGCAGCTGAAAGTCAGTTTCTACCCATCTCCCTCCTGCCGGCTTCTGGAGGGAGAGACACAGAGCATCCTTCTGTAATTGTCCTCTCCTCCCTGTGCTGCCCACATCTAAATCCCATCTGTGAGCTCGGGCCCCCCCCCCCCCCCCGTCCTCCGACAGTACTGCCCTCTCCCGCCACTTGCTGCAGGTGCACAGGCGGATGGGGAGTAGGGGGCTAGTAAATATGTAATTTACCAGCCCCTTCCTTTTATAATTGGACACGGTGTCCTTTGATAACTGAGCATAGTAAATTGTGTTTACTATGCTTTAGTTCATGGAGGAACCTGTGTCCTCAATTCCTTTCTGTGTCTCAAAGGTGAGATGTCAGGGGTCCGTTTAGACCCCTGATATTTCATCCCACCCCCACAACAGTGTTGTAAAAAAAACAAAAACGTAAAAAAAAAAGTTAAAAAATCATTTAAAAATGTAAAAAAAAAAAAGTAAAAATAATTTTTTAGAATTGTATTTTTTTTTTTTAACTGGGGGGGGGGGGAGGAGGGTCTGGTATCTTTAAATGACTGTTGTAGCATGTTGAGAAAGGATTGATTGCTATGACCTGGGGTGACAATCAAACACCCCGAATATACATTTGTCACATCCTAAACATTTGAAAGATTAAATAGTGAGAAAAAATGGACTTTAACGGCATGTACAGAAAAAATAGCAAAATTTTAATAGCTCATATAAATTCCAGACATATACAGTATACATGTATAAAAACACATGATTTATACATAGAAAAAGGCTCATCGATTGACCCATGGGGAATACCACTTGTATTCTTCCTGTGGGGCTGTACTGTTTGTATCAAAAAAGGCCCACACTGAGATACGGCGTTGACTGTTGGGTTTGCAAAGGTCCCTAATAGATTAAAATTTGCTGCTAACCCACCAATGTGCTGGTTTCCTGCTGTTTCGGCACCTGGTCCTGTGATCTCCTTCCCTCTTTTGAGAGGTGGTGGGTTACCGGCATGGGTAAGCGTTGAAACCTTCTCTAGTACCATTTGTGGTGAGTTCATACATTTTGTGTACAGGTATATGGTCATGCATGTATGTACGTATCACAACAATTGTACATTCAATATTTAATTCTAATTGAAGTCTATTCCTTTAACTAGAAATACAGAAGCTCCTGAAGAAGCAACAACTACAGTCGCGAAACGTGTTGAGAAAATTTTAATCCGTTAACCACTTGCTTACTGGGCACTTAAACCCCCCTCCTGCCCAGACCAATTTTCAGCTTTCAGCGTTGATGCACTTTGAAGGACAATTGCGCGGTCATACAACACTGTACATACATGAAATTTATATCATTTTTTTCCCCACAAATAGAGCTTTCTTTTGGTGGTATTTAACCACAGCTGAGATTTTTATTTTTTGCTAAACAAACAAAAAAAGATGGAAAATTTAAAAAAAAATCATGTTTAATAGTTTGTTTTAAAATTTTGCAAACAGGTAATTTTTCTCCTTCATTGATATGCGCTGATGAGGCTGCACTGGTGGGCACTGATAGGCTTCACTGGTGGGCACTGATAGGCTGCACTGATGGGCACTGATAGGCACAGTTAAGGCGGCACTGATGGCCACTAAGATGGCACTGATGGGCATGGATGGGTGGCGCGGATGGGTGGCACGGATAGGCACTGATAGGTACCACTGATAGATGGCACTGATAGGTGGCACTGATGGGCACTGGTAGGTGACACTGATGTGCAGCACTGTTGTCGATTGTTGTGCAGCACTGTTGAATGATTGTGGGCACTGATAGGTGGCACTGTGGGCACTGATGGGTGGCGCTGTGGGCAATGATGGGTGGCGCTGGTGGGCACTGGTAGGCGGCACTGTTGCCTATTGCTAGGTGGCACTGGCAGGGGGCACAGGTGGGCACTGAGGATCTGGTGGCAGCTTGCCGTGATCGGGATTGATGTCCCTCTCACGGCCGCCGGTGACTGGCTTTTTTTTTTTCTTCTCACGCTATCAGCGCGAGGAGAAAAAATAGCTGATTACCGTCTCTGTTGACATCACATGATCAGCTGTCATTGGCTGACAACTGATCACGTGGTAAGGGGTCGGGAACGACCCCTTACTCCAATCTGTGATCCAGCGAGTCTCATAGACACACTGATCACAGAGCGCGCCGTGTCAATGTACGTGCTCACGGCAAAGCATGTCCGCACTGTAGCTGTCATTCGGCTATAGCGCGGATCTGAAGTAGTTAAGGACCTTTGCAAACCCAACAGTCAACGCCGTTATCTCAGTGTGGGCCTTTTTTGATACAAACAGTACAGCCCCACAGGAAGTATACAAGTGGTATTCCCCATAGGTCAATCAATGAGCCTTTTTCTATGTATAAATCATGTGTTTTTATAAATGTATACTGTATACGTCTGGAATTTATATGAACTATTAAAATTTAGCTATTTTTCTATATGTGCCGTTAAAGTCCATTTTTCCTCGCTATTTGTTCTAGCATGTTAACGCTCGCATTCAAATCCATTACTTTCTTCTGGACTCAGGAAAGTTTCACAGCACAACTGGCAAGTGGCTGCCTTCCTGGCAAGAGGTTCTCTGATGCCGTGTACACACGGGCGGACTTTTCGACCAGACTGGTCCGACGCACTGAATCCGGCGAACAATCCAACCGTGTGTGGGCTCCATCGGACCTGCAGCAGACTTTTTCGGTCAAAAATCTGACGAACTTTAGATTTGGAACATGTTTCAAATTTGTTCAACGGATTTGAGTCCGGTCGAAAAATCCGCTCGTCTGTATGCTAGTCCGACGGACGAAAACCCACGCTAGGGCAGCTATTGGCTACCGGCTATCAACTTCCTTATTTTAGTCCGGTCGTGCGTCATCACGTACGGATCCATCGGACCATGTGATCGCGTGTAGGCAAGTCCGTTCATTCAAAAGTCAGTCGGAAGTCCATCAAAGGTCTGTCGAAAGTCCGTCGGAAAGTCCGCCTGTGTGTATGTGGCATCAGAGTCTTGCAAAATTCAGATCCAGAGGATTATGGGAACATTTTATCAAAACAGTGAATAAAGTGGACTTTCAGCCTGTAGCATGGTTGGAATTTTTCCCAGAGGATTTAGTGAATTTTACTTGATCCTTTTAGACAAGAGCAGGGTAAAGAGCTCTTATTTTTATTTACTTATGTTTATGTTTTATTTATGTTTTATTGTTATTTATTTTTTACGACAAACTCATCATGGTGCAACCACTATCTTTAGAAGTGGTCTTAGTCACACTAAAGATTATTTAAATGCAGAATTCTGTAATAGAAGGCTAAGTCCATATCCATCCATCACTCACCCGTTGTGCTGCATTTAAATTACTTCATGAATTTTTCCTACTGTAACTGTTTTTCAGCTTTTTTCTTAATGGGTGTTTCAAATGCATGAAAACATCAAAGTGTAGCAGGAGGATAGTGTGATTGGTCACATGGGGTGCCACACTGAAAAAAAGGAAATGAAAAACTTGAGAAAGTTGAAAAAGTTGACGTGCTTGGAAATTGATGAGGATTATTGTCACCTTATTTTATTTATACAGAGGGACCTAAAAGTTTCCAAAAGTTCTAAATGGTTACCCTTTAAGTAGCTTTACATTGCACAGGTTGTCCTATTTGTAAAAACTGATTGGAGTCTCATGTTTGCTATTGTCATTTATTTTTCTGACACTTTTAAAACTCCCCATTTTTTAGCTATGTTTCATATTTTACTGTTTATATATATATATATATATATATATACACTATATTGCCAAAAGTATTGGGACACCTGCCTTTACACACACATTAATGGCATCCCAGTCTTAAGCAGGCCATACATGGTCGAATTTCAAACAAATTTTCTTTTCAAAATCGAAAAGTTTGTTTTTTTGTGATCCGATGATGCCACCATTGATTTTTGAAATTCGGCCGACCAAGCCTTCAATTTCACCTCATGTTGCTACAGAAAAGAATTTTCGTGGGCGGGAATCTTCTTTTCTCTCTGTAAATTTTCTTTTCTTATTACATTTCTCGCATGATTGTCCCATCATTGATTAGAAAATTGTTCGTTTTTCAAAAAATTTCCAACATGTCCGATTCCTCAAATTTGATTGCCGCACAAAAATCGGCCGTTGTTGCAGCCCACTAATGGTGCGAAATTCGTACAAAAGTTCTTTCATATGATTTTCGAAAGAAAATTCTTTCGGAATTCGAACCGTGTATGGTCGGCATTAGTCCGTAGGGTTCAGTATTGAGTTGGCCCACCCTTTGCAGCTATAACAGCTTAAACTCTTCTGGGAAGGCCGTCCACAAGGTTTAGGAGTGTGTCTATGGGAATGTTTGACCATTCTTTCAGAAGCACATTTTTGTGGTCAGGCATTGATGTTGAACGAGAAGGCCTGGCTCACAGTCTCCACTCTAATTCATCCCAAAGGTGTTCTATCAGGTCCCCCCCAAAACACCTTATCCCCATGTTGATGGGGACAAGGGCCTCTTCCCCACAACCCTTGCCCGGAGGTTATGGGGGTCTGCAGGTGGGGGGGCTTATTGGAATCTGGAAGCCCCCTTTAAGGGGACCCCCAGATCCCGCCCCCCCATGTGAATGGGTATCGGGTACATTATACCCCTATTCATTCACCAAAAAAGTGTCAAAAAAGTAAAAATAACAGGAGACAGTTTGGGACCAGTCCTTTATTTTAAAAAAACAAAAACATGGAAAAGCTCTGCCTCGATGGGAGGCTCCCGCCCGCTGCAGCCTTTTTGCACTATCAGCTCTTATATAGCTGAGGGTGGGGCCCTCATGTGACATCACGTAACGTCAGAGGGGACGTGGTCACCCGTTTACGTCACCGGTTGGCCCCCCTCGGCTACATAACAGCTGTCAATACAAAAAGCCTGCGGTCGCGGGACACCTCCTATGGAGGAGGAGTTTTTACTTTTTTCTTTTGGTCCGTCGGTGCTGTGATTAAAGATGATTGGACATCACGGGACATTTTTTTTTTTTTTAATAAAGGACTTGTCCCAAACTGTCTCCTGTCATTTTTACTTTTTTGACACTTTTTTAAGTGAATAAGTAGGGGTACAATGTACCTAATACCTATTCACATAGGGGGGCGGGATCTGGGGGCTCCTTGTTAAAGGGAGCTTCCAGATTCCGATAAGCCCCCCGTCCACAGACCCCCACAACCACCAGGCAAGGGTTGTGGAGATGAGGCCCTTGTCCCCATCAACATGGGCACAAGGTGTTTTGGGGTGGACCCCAAAACACCCTCCCCATGTTGAGGGTATGTGGCCCCAAAACACCCTCCCCATGTTGAGGGCATGTGGCCTGGTATGGTTCAGGAGGGGGGAGGGCGCTGTCTCATCCCCCCTTTTCCTATGGCCTGCCAGGTTGCGTGCTCGGATAAGGGTCTGGAATGGATTTTGGGGGGACCACCACGCCATTTTAAAAAAACAAAATTGGCACGGGGTTCCTCTTAAAATCCATACCAGACCTGAAGGACCTGGTATGGATTTTGGGGGGACCCTCACGCCATTTTTTTAAAAAAATTTGGTGCGGGGTTCCCCTTAAAATACATACCAGACCTGAAGGGCCTGGTATGAATTTTGGTGAGGACCCTTAAGCCCTTTTTTTTTAAATTTTGTCGCAGGGTTCCCCTTAACCACTTCAATACACTATATTATATATACTACACTGCCTGAATATAGATTCTACACTGAATAACTAATCTACACTATATATATATACAGTGGGGACGGAAAGTATTCAGACCCCCTTAAATGTTTCACTCTTTGTTATATTGCAGCCATTTGCTAAAATCATTTAAGTTCATTTTTTTCCTCATTAATGTACACACAGCACCCCATATTGTACACACAGCCCCCCATATTGTACACACAGCCCCCCATATTGTACACACAGCACCCCATATTGACAGAAAAAACACAGAATTGTTGACATTTTTGCAGATTTATTCAAAAAGAAAAACTGAAATATCACATGGTCCTAAGTATTCAGACCCTTTGCTCAGTATTTAGTAGAAGCCCCTTTTGATCTAATACAGCCATGAGTCTTTTAGGGAAAGACAAGTTTTTCACACCTGGATTTGGGGATCCTCTGCCATTCCTCCTTGCAGATCCTCTCCAGTTCTGTCAGGTTGGATGGTAAACGTTGGTGGACGGCCATTTTTAGGTCTCTCCAGAGATGCTCAATTGGGTTTAAGTCAGGGCTCTGGCTGGGCCATTCAAGAACAGTCACAGAGTTGTTGTGAAGCCACTCCTTCGTTAATTTAGCTGTGTGCTTAGGGTCATTGTCTTGTTGGAAGGTAAACCTTCAGCCCAGTCTGAGGTCCTGAGCACTCTGGAGAAGGTTTTCATCCAGAATTCCCTCGATTGCAACCAGTCGTCCTGTCCCTGCAGCTGAAAAACACCCCCACAGCATGATTCTGCCACCACCATGCTTCACTGTTGGGACTGTATTGGACAGGCGATGAGCAGTGCCTGGTTTTCTCCACACATACTGCTTAGAATTAAGGCCAAAAAGTTCTATCTTGGTCTCATCAGACCAGAGAATCTTATTTCTCGCCATCTTGGAGTCCTTCAGGTGTTTTTTTAGCAAACTCCATGTGAGCTTTCATGTGTCTTGCACCGAGGAGAGGCTTCCGTCGGGCCACTCTGCCATAAAGCCCCGACTGGTGGAGGGCTGCAGTGGTGGTTGACTTTCTACAACTTTCTCCCATCTCCCGACTGCATCTCTTGAGCTCATCCACAGTGATCTTTGGCTTCTTCTTTACCTCTCTCACCAAGGCTCTTCTCCCCCCGATAGCTCAGTTTGGCCGGACGGCCAGCTCTAGGAAGGGTCCGGGTTGTCCCAAACATCTTACATTTAAGGATAATGGAGGCCATTGTGCTCTTAGGAACCTTAAGTGCAGAAGACATTTTTTTGTAACCTTGGCCAGATCTGTGCCTTGCCACAATTCTGTCTCTGAGGTCTTCAGGCAGTTCCTTTGACCTCATGATTCTCATTTGCTCTGACATGCACTGTGAGCTTATATAGACAGGTGTGTGGCTTTCCTACGATGCTGAGCATGTGCACTTAGCTTCTTTGGTGGACCATGGCGAGGCCTGTTCTGAGTGGAACCTGTCCTTTTATACCGCTGTATGGTCTTGGCCATCGAGCTGCAGCTTAGTTTCAGGGTCTTGGCAATTTTCTTATAGCCTAGGCCATCTTTATATAGAGCAACCATTATTTTTTTCAGATCCTCAGAGAGTTCTTTGCCATGAGGTGCTGTGATGTGTTGAACTTCCAGTGACCAGTATGAGAGAGTGAGAGCGATAACACCAAATTTAACACACCTGCTCCCCATTCACACCTGAGACCTTGTAACACTAATGAGTCACATGACACCGGGGGAGGGAAAATGGCTAATTGGGCCCAATTTGGACATTTTCACTTAGGGGTGTACTCACTTTTGTTGCCAGTGGTTTAGACATTAATGGCTGTGTGTTGAATTATTTTGAGTGGACATCAAATTTACACCTGTTATACAAGCTGTACACTCACTACTTTACATTGTAGCAAAGTGTCATTTCTTCAGTGTTGTCACATGAAAAGATATAATAAAGTTTTTACAAAAATGTGAGGGGTGTACTCACTTTTGTGAGATACTGTATAGATATCAAATACACTGCCTGTACTGACTGAATATAGATTCTACACTGAATATCTAATCTAAGCTAAATGCAAGAGTATATATATATATATATATATATATATATATATATATATATATATATATATATATATATATATATATATACTAGACTATATCAAATACACTGCCTGAATGCCATTAAGCTGCCTAATCTCTCTTCATTCATTACACTATATGGCCGCCGTATAAGCAGCAGCCTTATATTGTGTGGGGCGTGGTCTTAGCCCCCTGAGCCATGATTGGCCAAAGGCACCCTGCCTTTGGCCTAATATGGCTCTCTCAGCAGAGCGCGCTGTGATTGGCCAAAGCATGCATGTCGGGTGCATGCTTTGGCCAATCGTCATACAGCAATGCACTGCGATCTCGCAGTGCATTATGGGACGTTCCGCAGCGCTCGAATATCCCGCGAACGCCCCATATGTTCGGTTCGTTTTAGAACAAACGAACAACGAACTTACGTTTGACTCGAACCGCGGGCTCATCCCTATTTATTTGTAAAAAATGTTGAAAATCATTTACCATTTTCCTTCCACTTCAGACTGACTGAAACTATGGACAAGGCAGCACGTTTCACATGTGTGATAGCTGCTCTCAGTGGTGCAGATTAACAGCATATACCTGCAGAGAACTTCGAAACCCATCTAACTGAACACTATAGACTTGTGCACCATGTGGTGCCTTACCACCAGCACGCCTCATGGCCAAAAGGAAGTCCAATGAATGTTCATCCATGGAGTCATGATGAAGGAGCAATCCCTTGGAGACCAGCCGCCTGCAACCCAAATACCTGGAATATGGGGGAAAGGCCTCACCATATAGGAGTTTTACAGTCTGTACAGCGGGGAACATCAACACAGGTGAGGCTTGAACCTGTGCAAGCTTGACCAGATGAATCTGGCAAGCTGAGGGGAAGAAAAAGAAATCTTGCTTGTAGTAGTAGAGTAACCAGCTGAGCAGTGTGGGAAAAAAAGAGAATGCCGCCTGGTGGGACTTATTTATATGGTATAACTGGCCCGTGAATTGGGCAGGAGGGCGGGGCCTGCCTACACACGTATATGCTGTCATGCTTGTGCCAGGAAAATGTTTTTTGAGCATTTTTTTCACATTTGTCCTTCAAACTAGAAAACTTTTATAGCATCTAAAAAAAAAAAAAAAAAAATTTAATTATATTTCCTGCGGCTACAAAGTTTTCTGTAAACCTGCCTTACAGTATTTAGAAACATCCCAATTACTTGGTAGAACCAAAATGTGTCATTTAAATAGATAACTATTAAAACATACATTTGAATACAATATTACAGCAGTACATTTTTCAATGTAGCTGGAATATTTTTTTTAAAACAAACTATAAATAGAATAATAGGAGACAATAGGAAACTATAAATAGAATAAATAGGAGACATTTAAAACGTAAAACAATTACTTTTGACTAATTTGGACAAGAAACATAAAAGGTGGGACTTTAAATGAAACATGCACTCCAGGAGACAACACCGCCACCATGAATATGGCAGGTACCCAAAAATAAAGCAGAACCAAAAACGTTAAGTAGAAGCATCACATGACATCAGTTGGCATAAAACGATTTAATGATATAAGATTGTAAAAAAGGTACACATTGTAACATGGTCCATATTGGTACTATAAACAACCTGGATCTAAGAGAGCCGAGTCTTACATCATACATAAAATGTATCATAAATACAAAAATAGTTTTATATTGTAAACATTGTATATTGTAAACATTGTAGAAAGCAGTTTCATAGATAACAGGTCTCAATAACAATCCATTGTATTCTTAGTTGATAAAAAATATATCCAATTTGAATGTAAAGTAGAGATAAAGATAAAAGCTGATGCAATTATAGACAACGGGGGGGCCAAGTAATGGCTCGTAATCCAATAGTAGAACAACTTAATTGGTTCATGCCGTAAATAATGTAGAAAGCCAAATTCACTGAGGTGTGTCTCCATAGTAGATGATTATAGTCATCGTTGATTGGTATGGTCCAATTAGTATGTATATAGTAGTAGAGTAATATGATATAAACGTAGGGGCATCTATTGGCTCAACGCGTTTCGTGGCGAGCGCCACTCTTCAGGAGCAAGTATGAGGTAGGTGTCTATGAGTATTAAAAAACATCCATATTAGAAAACATCTAAAATAATATTGTATATTCAATCTGTGTAAGTGTGGAGGAGGGGAGAAAAGAGAAGAAGCGGGGGGGTAGAGCCCGATTCTATAAGCTACTTACAGGTACTCCTATAAGGTTGGGCATAGGCATGGAAGGCTGGGGGCCAGCCGGCAGAACATCAGCCTGTTGGGAGCTGAGGTGGACTGGCCCAGAGCTCACAGGAGGAGGTCCGAGTGCATACAGCAATCCCCAAAGAGGAATCCCCATGGATGCGGGAATGGGTGTGATGCCAAGTGATAGCCATCTATGAACAAAGGGATAATACTGGCTATTGAACTTCCGATTTCTAGCCCCGTCGTACGTGTTGTACGTCACCGTGTTCTGGACGGTCGGACTTTAATGTGACCGTGTGTATGCAAGACCGCTTGAGCAGAATTCCGACGGAACTCCATCGTAAAAACCTTCAGAGTTTATTCCAACGGCAAAACAGGTCGTGTGTACAGGGCATGACAGTTTCCATGGTAACATAATTATTTTTTACAGCTGCAAACTTTTGTTTTATTGCGGCCATAAAACACAATTAAGTATTTGTCACGTCTGAAAGTATTAAAGAAAACAATAAGTTAGAAAATACAGTACATTTAACATTTATTTCTTCATATTAGTTTCATAGTAGGTGAGGTTGAAAAAAGACACAAGTCCATCAAGTCCAACCTATGTGTGTGATTATATATCAGTATTACATTGTATATCCCTGTATATTGCGGTCATTCAGGTGCTTATCTAATAGTTTCTTGAAGCTATCGATGCTCCCCGCTGAGACCACCGCCTGTGGAAGGGAATTCCACATCCTTGCCCCTCTTACAGTAAAGAACCCTCTACGTAGTTTAAGGTCAAACCTCTTTTCTTCTAATTTTAATGAGTGGCCACGAGTCTTGTTAAACTCCCTTCAGCGAAAAAGTTTTCTCCCTATTGTGGGGTCACCAGTACAGTATTTGTATATTGAAATCATATCCCCTCTCAAGCGTCTCTTCTTCAGAGAGAATAAGTTCAGTTCTCGCAACCTTTTCTCATAACTAAGATCCTCCAGACCCTTTATTAGCTTTGTTGCCCTTCTTTGTACTCGCTCCATTTCCAGTACAACCTTCCTGAGGATTGGTGCCCAGAACTGGACAGCATACTCCAGGTGCGGCCGGACCAGAGTCTTGTAGAGCAGGAGAATTATTGTTTTATCTTTGGCGTTGATCCCCTTTTTAATGCCAATATTCTGTTTACTTTGTTAGCAGCAGCTTGGCATTGCATGCCATTGCTAAGCCTATCATCTACTAGAACCCCCAGGTCCTTTTCTATCCTAGATTCCCCCAGAGGTTCTCCCCCCAGTGTATAGATTGCATTCATATTTTTGCCACCCAAATGCATTATTTTACATTTTTCTACATTGAACCTCATTTGTCATGTAGTTGCCCACCCCATTAATTTGTTCAGATCTTTTTCCACATCCTGCGGAGAAGTTATTGCCCTGCTTAGCTTAGTATCGTCTGCAAATACAGAGATTGAACTGTTTATCCCATCCTCCAGGTGAACAAATTAAATAGGATTGGTCCCAGCTCAGAACCCTGGGGGACCCCACTACCCACCCCTGACCATTCTGAGTACTCCCCATTTATCACCACCCTCTGAACTCGCCCTCGTAGCCAGTTTTCAATCCATGCACTCACCCTATGGTCCATGCCAACAGACCTTATTTTGTACAGTAAACGTTTATGGGGAACTGTGTCAAATGCTTTTGCAAAATCCAGATACACCACGTCTACGGGCCTTCCTTTATCTAGATGGCAACTCACCTCCTCATAGAAGGTTAATAGATTGGTTTGGCAAGAATGATTCTTCATGAATCCATGCTGATTACTACTAATGACATCGTTCGTATTACCAAAATCCTGTATATAGTCCCTTATCATCCCCTCCAAGAGCTTACATACAACTGATGTTAGGCTAACTGGTCTGTAATTCCCAGGGATGTATCTTGGACCTTTTTTAAATATTGGTGCTACATTGGCTGTTCTCCAATCAGCTGGTAACATTCCAATCAGTAGACTTTCAGTAAAAATTAGGAACAATGGTCTGGCAATTACTTAACTGAGTTCCCTAAGTACCCTCGGATGCAAGCCATATAATCCAGGTCAGGTGATTTATTAATGCTAAGTTTCCCAAGTCTAATTTTAACTCTGTCCTCTGTTAGCCATGGAGGTGCTTCCTGTGATGTGTCATGAGGATAAACACTGCAGTTTTGGTTACTGAAGCCCCCCGATACCCTCATGAAGACTAAGGTGAAGAATAGATTTAATACCTTCGCCATCTCCCCATCCTTTGTAACCAGATGTCCTTCCTCATTCTTTATGGGGCCAAAATGGTCTGTCCTCCCTTTTTTACTGTTTACATACTTAAATAATTTCTTGGGATTTTTTTTGCTCTCCTCCGCTATGTGTCTTTCATGTTCTATCTTAGTCACCCTAATTGCACCCTTACATTTCTTGTTGCATTCTTTATAAAGTCTGAATGCTGATGATGATCCCTCAACCTTGTATTTTTTGAAGGCATTCTCCTTTGCTTTTATATGCATTTTTACATTGAAGTTAAGCCATCCAGGACTTTTGTTCGCTCTTTTCAATTTATTACCCAATGGGATGTATTGGCTAATGCCCTTATTTAATATGCTCTTAAAGCAAACCAAGCTCTCCTCCATGTTCTTTGTTCCTAAGATTTTATCCCAATTTATGCCTTCTAGCAAGGTTTGCAGTGCGGACAGGGGACACAGGGGATGCCAGCGGGGGGGGGAAGACACCGTGTGGTTATGGAGACACAGGGGGACACTGTAGAGGGACCAAGAGACTTTCATGTGGCCTCCTGCAGTCCTGTTGGGGCCCAGGCCCCCTACATCTGTACTGGCTGCCCCTCCTCCCTCCCCTCCCCTAATGGAGGCAGCCCTGGTGTCTCTAGACTCCTGTAAACTAAAAAATACACAGCCGCACCTGATGCCTGTAATAATAAGACCTCTCATGGCACGCTGCTCCCCGCTGGCCCCTCCTCTCTTCTCATCCATCCGGTGATGTAATGTATAGTACAAGCACCTGGGGTGGATGGGAGGGAAGGAGGGGCCGGCGGGGAGCAGTGTGCCATGAGAGGTCTTATTACAGCCCATGACCGTGCTAAACTGTATGTGTTGCAGTCTTGCAGAGCCTCCTATGGGGCACCCCTAATGGCCCCAGGCCCTCGGGCAGTGCCCGAGAGCCCGATGGGTCAGTCCACCCCCGTTTATTAAACTGTTCACATTCAGTGAAAGTTCATGTACTGCAAAGTTTGCAGTACATGAACTTTCACTGAATGTGGACAGTTTAATGAGCTTGTTGAACGAATCACTTTATTACACTTTATTTATGAAATCAATGGCAATGGCTATGCATATTTATTTAATCAATATTGAGCACTATATTTGTTTGGCTGCTTCTGCTTGGCACACACGCACAATCGCACATGATGATGACTTTAAGTCGTCATCATCATGTGCGATTGTGCGTGTGTGCCAGGCTCAAGCAGAAGCAGCCAATCAAATATAGTGCTGAATATGGATTAAATAAATATGCATAGTCATGGATATCATAAATAAAGTGTAATAAAGTGATTTGTGCAACAGCAGGTACTACATTTAAGTAGAAGTAGTACCTGCTGTTGCACAAATCACCTTATTACACTTTATTTATGATATCCATGGCTATGCATATTTATTTAATCCATATTCAGCACTATGTTTAATTGGCTGCTTGCTTCTCTTTGGCAGTTGGCAGTGGGATGGAATCCAGGCACACAAGCACATGATGATGATGATCAAGATCAGTACCTGCTAGGCTGCAGTGCTAATCCTTGCTGCTGCCCTGGGGGTTCCCTTTCATCCAATCTTTCTCTCTAGTCTCTTGAGACTCGTCTCTTCTCCTCCTCACGTCACGTGACGTCACAGACCGGGGAGAAGATGATGCCGGCCTGCAGAGGAGAGTAGGCGGGGCATTAGGCTCCGCCTCCGCCAGTTACCCTACCATCTACGTGGGCCTGGTCTGGCCAGTCATCGGCCGTCATGGGGGCGCGTGCCTGTCGCTCCCCTCCCCAGGTTAAGTAACCTTTAGTAAGTACCGTGCTGAGAGGTGACCGCGGAGGACGGGTGGGGTTTTTTTTTTCGTGCGTGGGGCGGCTTTTTTGTCCCCCCCTCCCATGGCGCCCATGGCACTTGCCATGGCTGCCATACCTTAGATACGCCACTGTGTAGGGCTATTGAGGTGTTATTAGTCATTAACCAAATACAGACCAGTAGATTTGCCCCTTAATGACCAGGCCATTTTTTGTGATACAGCACTGCGTCGCTTTAACTGACAATTGCGCGGTCGTGCGACACTGTACCCAAACAAAATTCATATCCTTTTTTTCCCACAAATATTTGATCACCTCTGCGGTTTTTGATTTTTGAAAAAAAAAAAAAACATTATTTACTTTTTGCTATAATAAATATCCAAAAAACAAACAAACAAAAAAAAATCTTCATCAGTTTAGGCCAATATGTATTCTTCTACATATTTTTGGTAAACAAAATTGCAATAAGCGTATATTTGATTGGTTTGCGCAAAAGTTATAGCATCTACAAAATAGAGCATAGATTTATGGCATTTTTATTCTTATTATTTTTTTACTAGTAATGACGGCGATCTGCGATTTTTAGCGGGACTGCGACTGTGGTGGACAGATCGGACACTTTTGACACTTTTTTGGGACCATTGACATTTATACTGTGTAAATGTCACTGGCAGGAAAGAGGTTAACACTAGGGGGCGTGTCTTTCCCTCGATCCTGACTAGTCTCCCAGTTCCTGCTGCTGAAAAACATCCCCACAGCATGATGCTGCCACCACCATGCTTCACTGTAGGGATGGTATTGGCCAGGTGATGAGCGGTGCCTGGTTTCCTCCAGACATGACGCTTGCCATTCAGACCAAAGAGTTCAATCATTGTTTCATCAGACCAGAGAATTTTGTTTCTCATGGTCTGAGAGTCCTTCGGGTGTTTTTTTGGCTAATTCCAGGTGGGCTGTCATGTGCCTTTTACTGAGGAGTGGCTTCCATCTGGCCGCTCTACCATACCTGATTCATGGAGTGATGCAGAGATGGTTGTTCTTCTGTAAGGTTCTCCTCTCTCCATAGAGAAACGCTGGAGCTCTGTCAGAGTGACCATCAGGTTCTTGGTCACCTCCCTGACTAAGGCTCTTCTCCCCCGATCGCTCAGTTTGGCCGGGCGGCCCGCTCTAGGAAGAGTCCTGGTGGGTCCAAACTTCTTCCATTTACGGATGATGGAGGCCACTGTGCTCATTGGGACCTTCAATGCTGCAGAAATGTTTCTGTAACCTTCCCCAGATCTGTGCCTCCATACAATCCTGTCTCGGAGGTCTACAGACAATTCTTTGGACTTCATGGCTTGGTTTGTGCTCTGACATAGTTACATAGTTACATGGTTAGTAAGGTTGAATAAAGACACCAGTCCATCCAGTTCAACCTGAGAGAGTGTGGGTGCGTGTCTACAATCATCCCTATTTTTATTTAAAGTACCCATATGGCGCTGCCAATTCACGCAGCACTCCACATACATCGTACACCCACATCAGTCCCTATTCTCAAGGAGCCCACAATCCAAGGTCCCCATCTCACATTCATATACTAGGGCCAATTTTGAACAGAAGCCAATTAACCTACCAGCATGTCTTTGGAGTGTGGGAGGAAACCGGAGTACCCGGAGAAAACCCACGCAGGCACAGGGAGAACATGCAAACTCCAGGCAGGTAGCGTCATGGTAGGGATTCGAACCAGCGACCCTTTTTACTGCTAGGCGAGAGTGCTAACCACTACACCACTGTGCTGCACTATTAACTGTGGGACATTATATATAGACAGGTGTGTGCCTTTCCAAATTATGTTCAATCAACTGATTTCACCACAGGTGGACTCCAATCAAGTTGTAGAAACATCTCAAGGATGATCAATGGAAACAGGAGGCACCTGAGCTCAATTTTAAGTGTCATGGCAAAGACCGTGAATACTTACAGTATGTACATGGGATTTATTTAAATTTTTTTATTTTTAATAAATTTTCAAAGAATTCAAACAAACGTTTTTTCCGTTGTCAATATGGGGTATTGTTTGTAGAATTTTGAGAGAATATAATTAATTTAATCCATTTGTAAGATAACAAATTGTGGAAGAAGTGAAGCGCTGTGAATACTTTCCAGGTGCACTGTATGGGAGCACCACAAGATCCAGCACTAAAGCACTGTTGCTGCCTTAGACACATGTTAGCCCAGGTCAGAATTACTTTTAAGTGTGGTTGATGACCATTCCAATTCTCTTCACAATTATACGAGCTTTAGATGGTTGGAAATGGACAGATGAGCGATGGGAATGGGCTGAAGAAATGTCTAAAAAAGGTCTTAGTGTTTTGTAAAATGTAACAAATGGAACTCTTCATAGGACTTGTCTTTAAATTACACATAAATATATGGCTTTTTCTGTGCAAAGTGAAATACCAATACGCTCCCATAGACTTTCCCTTTGGCTATTACCCGTCTGTAATTACCAGAAGTTTGCTTTGCCTGGTAGCTTCTCAATAATTTACGTAAGCACTTTTTAAGAGGAGAAATCAATTATTGATTTGAACAGGACAAATGTTCTCCTAACTATTTTTTTTTTTTTTACATGCACAAAGGAAAAAAATGCAGAAAACATCTTGAAATGTCAAATCTAATGCAATAAACACTCAAACCTTTTTTATTGGATTGGAATTTTCCGTTCCAACTCTTTTTTTTTTTATTACATTTTTTTTAAAAAAGAAAACAAAATAAACAAACGACATAACATTCAAAGAACTCAACATATAAAAATACAACCATATACAGTGGAACCTCGGATTACGAGCATAATCCGTTCCAGGAGTATGCTCGTAATCCAATGTACTTGCATATCAAAGCGAGTTTTCCCATTGAAGTCATTAGAGACAAAAATAATTTGTTCCGCATTGACTTCAATGGGATGCAATACCGCATGCACCCAGAGGTGGGCGGTGCCGGAAAGCCTCGGAAACGTTCGAAAAGGCCCGAGGGACACTTCGGCTGACCTCGGCAAACCTCGGAAAGACTCCGTTCACGAACCTTTCCAAGGTTTGCCGAGGTCAGCACTGTCCTCGGGCCTTTCCATGCATTTCCGAACGACGCCGATCGGCGACTTTTGGCTCTGTTCGGCTCCGGTGCCCCCCGCCTCAGGCCAAAAGCGGTACTGTGCATCGCTTTTGGCCTGAACCCTGCTCGTTTTGCAAGACAACACTCGTAAACCGAGTTAGGATTTTTAGAAATACAGTGCCCGGTTTGCGAAACGCTCGTTAACCTCGTTACTCGCAAACAGAGGTTTCACTGTACATATTTACATGACACCTAACACATTACATTTAACATTCCTGAAGTATTAAAAATTCATACCTTATTAGATCTATGATTCTTATTCTAAGATTCCCCATTCCCAACATCCAACTTTTGCAATTTTTACAATTTTTACAGTAATTTTCAGTTATATTTGATCTCACATCATATAAGTAAATGCTCATTCAATCTTGTGTTTTATTTTTGATATGATATAAAATGATTTAAAAAAAAAACAAATATTTATTTTATTAATTAAAATGTGTTTAGATCACATAACAACAGTTATCAGGTTTTGAATTTGTCTGCTTCCTTCCCTTCTTTTGGCCTGATGCACGCTTTGTCATATTGACGCATGTTTAGAAACAAAGTTGGAATAATTTGCATTGTGTAGTTTTTTTCTTTTCTTTATTTATGTTTAAAAATGTTAGAAATGGTTCATTTGTGTTTAACCCCTTGGCGCCTAAGGGTAAAACAAATCTAAATGTCTAAGCCCAATTTTGCAACTTTGACATGTGTTATAGACATGTGTACTGCCAAAAAATGTGTTCGTTTTTGTTTCATTCGTTTTTTTGAAAAGTCGGAATTCGGAAATTTTGAAAATTCAGAAATTCGAAAATTCGGATTTTTGAATTACCAAATTTTCAAATTTCCGAATTTCCGAACTTCCGAATTTCCGAACCTCTGAATTTTTTGAAATTTTGAATTTCTGAATTCAAATTTTCAAATTTTCCAATATCCGAAATTTTCCAATTTACGAATTTACGAAATTTCAAATTTACAAATTTTCCAATTTTCCAATTTACGAAATTTCGGAAATTTGGAAATTTCAGAAATTGAAAAATTCGGAAATTTTCGGAATTAACGAATTTGTTAAAATTTGTTAAAAAACTAATTCGGAACTAAACGAATTGCACATTTTCGAATTACCAAATTTTCAAATTTACGAATTTCCGAACTTCCGAATTTCCGAACCTCTGAATTTTTGAAATTTTGAATTTCTGAATTCAAATTTTCAAATTTTCCAATATCTGAAATTTTCCAATTTATGAATTTATGAAATTTCAAAATTTCGAATTTACGAAATTTCAAATTTTCCAATTTACAAAATTTCGGAGATTTGGAAATTTCGAAAATTGAAAAATTCGGAAATTTTCGGAATGAACGAATTTGTCAAAATTTGTTAAAAAACGAATTCGGAACTAAATGAATTGCACATGTCTAATGTGTTAGTAAAACAGTACATATCATCACAACTACTTTGTGCATCCAGGCGGATGGATATCTCCTGATTTTTTGTTATTATCAAAAGAAAACCAAAATAGTAAAAAAAAATATATATTTTTTTTAATCGTAACTGTACATTTCTTGCTACTACCATAACCTACCACCAAAGAAAAAACCCAAAATATATTCTTCTACTCCTGACGATTGCAGCGATAATACCACCTATGTGTATGTTAGTTGTTGTTTGTACCCGTAGTACAGCCCAGAAACAATAGTGCGCATTTTGCTTTTTTTTAATCCTACCTAAAACAGACTGATACTAATTTAACCACTTGCTGACCGGCTCACGCACATATACGTCGTCAAAGTGGTCCGTTCCCGCGAATCTACGTACCCGTACGTCGGGCTCCTTTAAGAACCACAGCAGGCGCGCGTACCTGCTGCACGGCGGGGGACCCGATGCACGTGGCCAGCGGGCGAGATCGCTGCCAGTCATCTGCGATCACGGGCACGAGCGCCAGAACGGGGATCTGTGTATGTAAATGCACAAATCCTCCTTCTGACAGGAGAGAAGAGACAGATCTGCTGTTCGAAGTAATTACGAACAGTGATATGTCTCCTCCTCCAGTCAGTCCCATCCCCCCCACAGTTAGAAACACTCATGAGGGAACACATTTAACCCCTTGATCGCCCCCTAGTGTTAACCCCTTCCCTGCCAGTGATATTTACACAGTAATCGGTGCATTTTTATAGCACTGATGGCTGTATAAATGTCAATGGTCCAAAAAAAGTGTCAAAATTGTCTGATCTGTCTGCCGCAATGTCGCAGTCCTGCTAAAAATTGCAGATCACCGCCATTACTAGTAAGAAAAAAAATGCCATAAAAATGCCATAAACGTATCCTCTATTTTTTTAGACGCTGTAACATTTGCGCAATCCAATCAACATACGCTTATTGGGATTTTTTTTACCAAAAAAAGTAGAAGAATACATATCGGCCTAAACTGAGGAAGGAATTCGTTTTTTTGGGGGGGATATTTATTATAGCAAAAAAGTAAAAAATATTGTTTTTTTTTTAAATTGTCTGTCTTTTTTTGTTTTTAGCGCAAAAAATAAAAATCACAGAGGTGATCAAATACCATCAAAAGAAAGCTCTATTTGTGGGAAAGAAAGGACGTCAATTTTATTTGGGTACAACGTCGCACGACCGCGCAATCGGCAGTTAAATCGTCGTAGTGCCGTATCACAGAAAATGGCCTGGTCATTAATGGGGAAAATCTTCCGGTCCTTAAGTGGTTAAAGAAAAATCCTGTCCAAAAAATACTGACCCCGACCTTGACCCAAACACTAACCCTGGCACTGACCTAGATCAAACTTTGATCTAGGTATATTTTTTTTATTTATATTATTATTATTATTATTATTATTATTATTATTATTATTATTATATTATTATTTTATTTTTATTTTTTTCTTCACACACTTTTTTTCTTCTTCTATCTCTGTAAGTACAGAGAATGATACAATGTATCTCTCTTGTCCATTCACAGAGACAGAAAACACAGGGGGCGGGCTTCACAGTGACTGGTCACTGTGATAGCCAATCAGAGGCTATTACAGCGATCAGGTGACCCAGAATGGGCCCAGGGGCCCAGGGAACGGAGACCCCAGTCTATGTGCTGGGAGCGCGCCGTGCAAGAAGGGAGATACGCAAATATGTGGCCCCATTGAAAAAAGCTCAGTCCAGTGGGGCTGCATATTTGCATACGGATGGCGTGAAAGGGTTAAGATATTCCCTAAAAAGTGAAAATAAGTATTGTGCCAGTTATTTTTTATAGTCACATAGTTAGTCAGGCTGACCAAAAAAAAAAGGCAAATGTACATCAAGTTCAACCAAAAGACAAGGAAAAGAAAAATCGGAAATTTTCAGAACCTTATGCCCTTGGTTCGACATGTCAGTCCATTTTGGACTTTGAGGTCGCATGACGAGGTGCATCCCATGAATTTCAATGGGTGCATCTAAATTGCTACAACTCAAGTCGCAGGGACAGAAAAAAAAATAGTTCTATAGTTCTTGCACTACTTTTGTGCGACTCACAGTCAGGGCTGTCTTAATAGCATCACGGGCCCCTGGGCAAAGTAATGCACTGGGGCCCCTACCAGCTTGCCCCAATTTACGCACCTAATTTCAAGAAATAAAGTATAAATAGTTGATGGAATTAAACATATATTCATTAGTACGTTCAATAAAATCGATTTTACAAAAGGAAAATATTCCATAAATCAAAGGCTAGTCAACACAAAGGGCACAGTACGGGGGGGGGTCAGGAGGGCACAGTACGGGGGGGTCAGGAGGGCACAGTACTGGAGGGGGTCAGGAGGGCACAGTACAGGGGGGGTCAGGAGGGCACAGTACAGGAGGGGGGGTCAGGAGGGCACAGTATATGTTCTGGAACGCTTCCCGGGACACGACTATATCGGGACAGTTTGGTAAAAAGCATGACCGTCCCGGCAAATTCGGGACAGTTGCCAAGTATGATGTAATGCAAGATTATTGTGCCCCCCCCCATGTACCTGGGGCCCCTGGGCAGTGCCCTTGCATTAAGATGGCCCTGCTCACAGCACATCTTGGTCCAATAGACTTCTATGTTATCTCACAGAGCTCACATCAGTATAGATAAGAATGCCACTTTGAAGGATTTTATTCTTTAACCCTCTCCTCCCTGGTCATCCTTGCTTCCTAAAAATGTCCTTCCTACCGCATTCCATTATTATCTGAGCGTAGCGGAAATGCACGTTCCAGCGCATCATGCATAGGGCAGCCCATTCACTCAAATGCGGAGCAAACACTCCAGAGCAGCTCAAAGACATTTTAAGTGGTGGAGCGTTGCACATTTTGGTGCGTTTGTAGCACGTTTATTGTCACACAGGAAAATACACCTCTGCTGACCACGGTTGGGGTGTCATTAAAGTTGTTCTGAAGGCTCGAGGTTTTTTTTTACCTTCATGGATTACTATCAGTAATTCCAAGCGACCCCCAGATAGGTTGTCTATGTGATGTTATTTGTCACTGCCATCTTCTAAAGCAGTGCTTCTCAACTCCAGTCCTCAAGGCGCCCCAACAGATCGTGTTTTCAGGATTTCCCTCAGATGAAACGCTGTGGCGGCTGGTGCTCAAAATTTTTTTTGGGGGGGGGCGCAAACATTTTTTGAAAAAAAATCATCAAATGCTGCCACTGTGCCCATTAAACGCTGCCACTGTGCCATCAAATGCTGCCACTGTGCCCATCAAATGCTGCCAGTGTGCCCATCATATGCTGCCAGTGTGCCCATTAAATGCTCCCAGTGTACCCTTGAATGCCCCCAGTGTGACCCCCGCCCGCTCGCACTTACCCTGTCTTGGTGGGGCAGTGGGTGACGGCGACGAGCGGGGTCCCTCATGCCGTCCTTATCTCCCGTGCTCTCCTGCTGATAAGCGTCCAACATCGGCGCAGCCAATCAAGAGATGGGTAACAGACCCAAGCACCTGATTGGCGGAGAGGCGGTTTAGTGTTAGGAAAGCAAATATTCTTTCGCTTTTTTAACACAGCTGAGTGACCTGCGAGCGCCCAGCATGGCGCTCGCAGGTCACCTTTTTTGACGCCTATTAGAGCCTATGGTTCTAATCAGGTGCTTCAAATCACCCCCCCCCGCCGCTGTAATTCAGGTGCCCTGCACCCGAAAAGCGGCCTGAATAGGGGGTAGCAGCGGTGGCCATATATAGATTCATGCGATGCATGAATCTATCTATTGGTGATAGAGGGAGTGGCAGGAGAGAGGGGGCGGCGCCCGGGTGCCCTTAATGCACGGGCCGCCGCTGATGAAAGGGCTGTGGTAATTACTAAGGCAGTGAAACTGATCCAATCACCTGTGCAAAATAATGGGAAGCCTGAAAACATGACCCGTTGGGGCGCCTTGAGGACTGGAGTTGAGAAAACACTGTTCTTAAGAACATCCATAAAGTGTGTAAATTTATTAAAATGTATGTAAAATATTTGTGTGGACATTCCCTTCTCTTAAATAAAAAGGGTAATAGCTGGGGATGTCATGGGAAGGCATCAACCGAATTTAACAAAACAAAAAAATTAGATTACCGAATCTAAACGAAGCAAAACAAATTTCTTTTGGTCATGCTCATGTCTGCTGGGATTTACTAAACTGTGGGAGGTGCTTATACTAGGAAGAGGCAGAGATTTCCATGTCCTTGCTTATCAGTAACACAGGATCAATGTCTTCCCCGCTGACAGAACGGCAATCTGCCTTGTTTATATATCGGCGGGTGTCGGCTGACATCGAGTCCGCGGTACCCGCTGATTGGCTTATTTACAGCAGGAGCGGGCCGCCGGTGGCGCACCCACGCACCCCCAAACCGGAAGTGCTGGATCACGTACTAGATATGTGATCCAGCGCAGGAGAGCTGCGTTACCGCCATTTATATGCAGTGTACGATTAAAGTGGTAAACGTGTAAAAAGAAGAAAACTCTCCCTGCAAGGCAAAGGCTTAATGTGCTAGTATGCATCACATACTAGCACATTATGAAAGACTTACCATGAAATGAAGCCCTCCAGCGGTGAATTGGCTGAGACGGCTTGAATGGCCAAGCCGCGATGACATCACTTCTGCGCTTTAGGTGGGAGATACAGCTGCAGCACAGAGCTCTGAAGGAATGGCACAGGTATGCCGTTCCTTCAGGGCGCATGAGCCAGTGATGTCACTGGATGCTGCTCACTAAAATATCTCCTAAACGGTGCACATTTGGGGGTAGCAGCAATTTGTCTGATGCCACCTCCCCCCCTCCCCCCTCCGGCAGTCGGTCTCCTGCAAACCCCCCCCATGGTTTCGGTCCATCGGTTCCCGCACTTACCCCATCTAGGTCGCGGGCTTCCTCCGGGCAGCGAGCGGCGGCTTTAACCTGCGGCTTCTCCTTCCTCAGCGATGTGGCTTCCCTGCGTCTCCTCACTCCTCCTCCTCGGCAGCCAATAGGTTCTCTTCTCCTCTCGGCCAATCGGGTCTCTCTCCCTGAGGCGGGATTGGCCGGGAGGAGAATCAGGAAGACAATAGCGAATATTAATTCACTATTATCACACAACTGGGTGGGCTCGGACGCATTGCTCTGCCCCCCGAGCTCACCCTTTTTTGAAGCCAATTAGAGCCTCTGCGCTTCCAAAAAAAACAAACAAAAAACTCATTGGAATCCATGTGTCTGGCGCCCTGCATGTAAATTAAAGGCCAGGCGCATGGATTAGGGGGGCGGCATCCCTGCGCCCCATATGGACAGGCCGCCGCTGCCTACAGGTAACTCCAATTACAGTTCCCGGGTGAGTTAGGGAAAAAAAACTCTTTGATAGAATAATATGATTTATATTTATATATATATATACAGTGGGGGTGGAAAGTATTGAGACCCCCTTAAATTTTTCACTCTTTGTTATATTGCAGCCATTTGCTAAAATCATTTAAGTTCATTTTTTTCCTCATTAATGTACACACAGCACTCCATATTGTACACACAGCACCCCATATTGTACACACAGCACCCCATATTGACAGAAAAACACAGAATTGTTGACATTTTTGCAGATTTATTAAAAAAGAAAAACTGAAATATCACACGGTCCTAAGTATTCAGACCCTTTGTTGTGACACTCATATATTTAACTCAGATGCTGTCCATTAGACACGTGCACACTGAAATATTTCGTTTCGGAATTTCGTTTTCGTCCGAAAAATAAATTTAT
This sequence comes from Aquarana catesbeiana, assembly GCF_042186555.1. NCBI lineage: Eukaryota > Metazoa > Chordata > Amphibia > Anura > Ranidae > Aquarana > Aquarana catesbeiana. Next base: position 402,022,181 of record NC_133329.1, read on the forward strand.
TTAGTTACTACCGAAATTCGTTTTTATTTATTTTGTTTTTTGTTAAAAATTGCATTCGTCCGAAAATCCAAATTAAGGTGGAATCTGTCATTGAAGGCTTATGGTGTCTGTCGAATGTTCAAAGAAGATTCGACGGAGCAGCTAAACTGTACGACGCCGTATAGTTTACCTGCTCCGTCGAATCTTCTTAGAACTTTCAACAGACACCATAAGCCAAAGTACGTGTGTACTTAGTTCTAGCTATTTTACTGCTCCTCCTCTTTGGTTACAATCAGCCAATAACATTCATCATCATCATCATTTTTATTCATCTTTTCTCCCCTACGTCAAATCTTTTCTCTCTATGTAGAATAATCTTGAACTAACAGAGTTAAGGTTAGGCACATTCGACCACAGGTTTGATGGACACAGATTGTTATTGTCATCATCATGTCGAATCTCCTATCTATATCGACTGTTGTAGCAACGAAAACGAAAATAAAGCATTTGTTTATGTCGGATCTTTCATTTTTCGGATTCTGCACTTTCGTTATCGTTTGTAAAAACGATAACGAAAATATCTGAAATTCGTCCGAAAATGCATTCGGACGAAAACGAATGCACATGTCTACTGTCCATTTCTTCTGATCATCCTTGAGATTGTTTTACACCTTCATTTGAGTCCAGCTGTGTTTGTTTATACTGATTGGACTTGATTAGGAAAGCCACACACCTGTCTATATAAGACCTTACAGCTCACAGTGCATGTCAGAGCAAATGAGAATCATGAGGTCAAAGGAACTGCCTGAAGAGCTCAGAGACAGAATTGTGGAAAGGCACAGATCTGGCCAAGGTTACAAAAAAATTCTGCTGCACTTAAGGTTCCTAAGAGCACAGTGGCCTCCATAATCCTTAAATGGAAGAGGACCAGAACCCTTCCTAGAGCTGGCCGTCCAGCCAAACTGAGCTATCGGGGGGAGAAGAGCCTTGGTGAGAAAGGTAAAGAAGAACACAAAGATCACTGTGGCTGAGCTCCAGAGATGCAGTCAGGAGATGGGAGAAAGTTGTAGAAAGTCAACCATCACTGCAGCCCTCCACCAGTCGGGGCTTTATGGCAGAGTGGCCCGACGGAAGCCTCTCCTTGGTGCAAGACACATGAAAGCCCGCATAGAGTTTGCTAAAAAACACCAGAAGGACTCCAAGATGGTGAGAAATAGGGTTCTCTGGTCTGATGAGACCAAGATAGAACTTTTTGGCCTTAATTCTAAGCGGTATGTGTGGAGAAAATCAGGCACTGCTCATCACCTGTCCAATACAGTCCCAACAGTGAAGCATGGTGGTGGCAGCATCATGCTGTGGGGGTGTTTTTCAGCTGCAGGGACAGGACGACTGGTTGCAATTGAGGGAAAGATGAATGCGGCCAAGTACAGGGATATCCTGGACGAAAACCTTCTCCAGAGTGCTCAGGACCTCAGACTGGGCCGAAGGTTTACCTTCCAACAAGACAATGACCCTAAGCACACAGCTAAAATAACGAAGGAGTGGCTTCACAACAACTCTGTGACTGTTCTTGAATGGCCCAGCCAGAGCCCTGACTTAAACCCAATTGAGCATCTCTGGAGAGACCTAAAAATGGCCGTCCACCAACGTTTACCATCCAACCTGACAGAACTGGAGAGGATCTGCAAGGAGGAATGGCAGAGGATCCCCAAATCCAGGTGTGAAAAACTTGTTGCATCTTTCCCAAAAAGACTCATGGCTGTATTAGATCAAAAGGGGCTTCTACTAAATACTGAGCAAAGGGTCTGAATACTTAGGACCATGTGATATTTCAGTTTTTCTTTTTCAATAAATCTGCAAAAATGTCAACAATTCTGTGTTTTTCTGTCAATATGGGGTGCTGTGTGTACATTAATGAGGAAAAAAATGAACTTAAATGATTTTAGCAAATGGCTGCAATATAACAAAGAGTGAAAAATTTAACGGGGTCTGAATACTTTCTGTCCCCACTGTATATATATATATATATATATATATATATATATATATATATATATATATATATATATATATACACATTCTCTTTTCCTTCTTATTTAAAACCACAGCATTACCCTTTTAAACATTTTAACAGTATAGAGTTGAATACTGCTTAACCTCACACATTGACTAGCATCGCCATACACACCCCTAGTGGACTGATAATGCAGCTATATTTGTCTGTTGAATACTTTATAAAACATCTAGATCTGTTTAGTAAACATTGCTAGCAATTTCTCATTAAACACATACCTTTGTATAAATTTATGCATCAATGTCTATATATATTTTACATTCTAGCCCTCACTGATGTAACTCTATAAATCTATGCAATATTAATTGATGCCCTATTTGTAGAATCTTCACGTGACCACATTGTGCCATTCTCAGAGGCCCTGACGAAGCGGCCTCGTCCGCGAAACACGTAGGCCATAACTCTGTTAAAAACGGGGATTTGCACACCCTGAATCCATTTCAGCCATATCAACTGTAATGTATTATTAACTGTTTTTATACTGAATAAAATAAAATGATGTATTTTCTCATTAATTGTTTTTCATCTATTTATACTTCTTAGAGGCACAATTAAAGTCCCATTCAGTTCTATATACCTTTTTAGGAACACATTTGCCTACAGGTAAGGTTTTTTTTATAAGCTTACCTATAGATAAAAATAAATATAGAGTTTACTAGCACTTTAAGAGATAACTTCAGCCCCAAAAAAAACTAGTGAGAAGAAGAATGCGTAGTTTCTCCCATCTCTGGGTATTTCAGAAGGAGCAATTATAATGCTGAGGCAGATCTTCTGAATAAAGATAAATTTTGGCATTGGAAAGAATTAGGTTACTTGGATTCTTTTTGAGAACTACAGAGAGATATAAAGACAACAATTAGCTAGGTTTCGAACAAAGGCAAAAATATATTTCAGAGGATTCAAAGAAGGAAGAAACAGACAAGCCCCACAGAGCTCATTTCCATGTATTTCATCATGGTAATATGTTGGGCTTTAGGAAAGGATTGTGTTAATGATAATATCAGGAAGAACTTTTCAAGACAGATCATACAAATCGGTTCTAGTTTTGAAGACAGAAGCGGGGCAACTGCCAAATGTAGAAGTTCTTGTTGCTAGCTAATCTGAGTTCTATGAAATGTTTATTTATTAAAGCTGAACTGAACAGTATTTTTAGTCTTTTAATTTATTTAATTTCATGTTCATTAAAAATGAGGCTAATTAAGTACCTTTTGTGGAAAGGAGTTTCCGTAACCATAGGGATTAATCAAACAGATTTCAGTCCTGGTAATCCTGTAAACAAAACCTTTGTGATCAGACCACATTTTGAAGTTTTGGAATGCACTGGGTTACTCATCAATAGACTTTTTGATGACATTCACACATAACACCTTCATTAGTTTTTTTTTTTTTAATAAATACCCTAAATGTGTTAGTCTGTCATAAGCAGGAGCCTATCCCCACCGAAGGGGAAGAACGGCTAACCGGGATCTGGTTATAGCAACTGGGGCAGGCAACAGTGTGAGCCATCGTAAAGACACAGAGAGCTCAGCATCCCTACTCATTCAGTGAAGCTGAAAGCCCTTAGAAGGGCTGAGGCACAATGGCCAAGGAGTTGCCTGGTCTTCTCAGGAGCTTCTGATGCTGAAGATGGGTTTTGCTGCTGAAGGCTGCCAGGTTGCGGTCCTCTGACACACTGACTTTCAAGGACAGAATGGGGTATGCAGGAACACTTTCTTGAAATGTTTAGATGCTGGGGTCACAGGTTGGTAGGGAGAATGGTCCAAGCTACCATAGGTACCCAGAATCAAACAGAGACACTGGGAGTTGGCAGGCATGCTCAGGGTCACATAGGATCATTGGAAGATGCCTGGTGTGCTCAGGGACACAGAGCAGGAAGCTAGTTCCAAGAAATGTAATAGAGCTTTCAATAGGGACACTAGGTCTGGTGACCTGGGGGGGGGGGCAAGGGATTACCTTAAAGCAGGGTTTCACCCACACCGCCAAAAAAAAAAAATATTAAAAGCCAACAGCTACAAATACTGCAGCTGCTGACTTTTAATACATGGCCACTTACCTGTCCCAGGGTCCAGCGATGTCGGCAGGGGACGCCGAGAACCCGCTCGGTTCTCGGCAGCTGCCGCCGCCATCCTAGGTGAGGGAATCAGGAAGTGAAGTGTTGCGGCTTCACTTCCCGGTTCCCTACTGCGCATGCGCGAGTCGTGCTGCGCGTCCCTAGTGGTCCCCGCTCTCTCCTTGGAGCTGTGTGTTCCCAGCAGACAGCGCGGTCGGGACGGGAAGAGGCATAGACTCCCATGGGAGTCTATGCCAGAAGTGGGTGCAAATACCTGTCTTAGACAGGTATCTGCACCCCCCTCCCCCCTGAAAGGTGCCAAATGTGACACCGGAGGGGGGGAGGGTTCCGAAAAGAGGAAGTTCCATTTTTGTGTGGAACTCCGCTTTAAAGCGGGATTCCGGCCGTGAAAAAAAAAAATTAAAAGTCAGTAGCTACAAACACTGTACTTTAAATAAGTACTTACCTGTCCTGGGTGCCCACGATGTCAGCTGCCCGAGGCCGACCCGTCCCTCGGCTCTCGGGTCCCGGCACCGCCATCCTAAGTAAGGGAAACAGCCAGTGGAGCCTTGCGGCTTCACTGCCAGTTTCCTACTGCGCACGCACAAGCGGCGCGCTGCTCTGTGAACAGCCCTGTAGTGTTCTGGGAACACACACAGTTCCCAGAAGGCAACGGGGCCACTCACCGAGGAGCAGAACACGCCACGGAATAGGGAAGAGGTAGATTAGGAAGACTGCCAAGCAACAAGGGTTTAGGTAAGTTTACATTTTTTTTTTTCACATTTTTTTTTTTTAATTTTTTTAGGATTTTTCATGCAATTTTTTTTTTAGGGTGGCCCTCCACTTTAATTTGCCAGGATTTCTTCTCGCTTCCTTATTTGGCTATGGGACAGGAAATTAAAGTTATATCCCAATGGGACACAAATTGCAAAAAAAAGTTTTTTGCAACCCTCCCTTACTCTATCAGCAGTTCCACCAGGTGTTGTTCCTCTCTAAGTTGCTAATGTCGGTTGATTTCATTGAATATCTGGGCCCATTCAACATTATGTGGAGGAGATGTTGACTTCCAATGTCAGGAAATGGTGATGTGTGCTGCTAAAGGACAGTGCTCCAGGATGCCTTTATTCATTTTGGATATGAACTCAGGAATCATCTTCTACAGAGCTACTCTGGGGGAGGCTAAAATATCAGATATACACATGTTCTTATATGTGGTAAGAAAACCTTCCAAGAGGGGGTGATTGAGCAACAGGTCCACCATATGTGAAGATAGGTTCTATGTTCCAGCAAGTATCTCCAGCAAGAAGATGGGACCGAGAGTCAAATACCATAGAGAGATGATCTTATAGTTCTTTTGTGGAAGTAGGAAGACATGGACATTTTGAAAATGAAACATTTCCTCTAGTCTTCTTCAGAGAATGTATATATTTGATATTCCCATTTGAAAATGAAGGGAGGTCTGCTCCCAGAGGTCCCCTTTCTCATCATGTGATTCAGGTGAGAGTTATCTCTTAATTTGTGACGGGAGTGACGTAGCTAAGAGAAGGGATTCAAATGGAGTGTCACATACCTTATAGAAGACTGAGATGATGAGGGTAGGCTTTCCAAACCAAGCCCCTCTGGAAGTGGAACAGACAGTGCCAAGGAACAGAAGGAGCATGTGTAGATGTTGATGACGGGAACCTGGACTGGGGATGCAGACTCGGAAGTTTCAGCAGAACATTAGGTAGGATAATCCATGAGGGAGCAGCAACAACATGAAGGAAACCAGCAGAAGTTAAATAGGAACTCCAGTTGAGCTGTAGATTAAGGTGGGTAGAGTCTATGAGTGATGCCAGTGAGCAGGTAATAGGACTATACATGGTTGACTGGACCTGATTCTAGGTGTATCCAGAGCTGGCACTCTGTGATATTGTGGTGCCAAATCAGAGGCAGTAGCGAGGATGCAGAGATCAGTAGGGGTCAGCAGTGAGTGAGCAAAAAGGTACAGTATCAAAAGCTGAATCAGAGTCTTGGATAAAGCCAAGTGACAGGACCCAGGTCTGAGCTTGCAAACTCTGCTGTGTCTGGCAGTGTCTCTTCTTGCTGAGCAATCTGAGATGCTGGACAGCCCCCTGGACAATTCCTTGAATGATCTTGCCTTATTCCTCTTGAATCTTGAACCCTTTCCTCCCCCCATGAACTTTCTATTTTAGCCATGCCTTTGCACTTCCTTTTTGCCAGACCTTTGGTTTCCGACCTTTGGCTTCAAAGGCCTTTGGCTTCTTCCTGGACTATGTTTCTGCTTGATTCCAACCTGCAATCACTTGTTGCCGACCTTCAGCTTGTTTGGTGACTGTGCTTTTGCTTGATCCCTACCTGCTATATCTGCTACTGTACCCTGGCTTGCTCACCTCCTGGTGGGGCAATCCTGAGGGTCACAACCTGGTATTCACATGCAGAAAAACCCATATCCACCATAAGGAGCACCGGTGAACACTGATTGGTGCTTAGACTCCGCACTTTAGCTGAGTCTGCATCATCCGCCTGGGTGACCTCTGTTATCCAGCTAATTAGTGGGAGCCTCTCTACTGCTTAAACTGATGGCCTCTGAGCCTGAACCCTGACCATAATACGGAGGTCAGGTACTGGTAGGCGGTGGTACAGAGCAGGATCTGAGATCAGGTCAAGGGAGAGTTTGGTCAGTAACAGTAATCAGAAGCAGGTAGAAACACAGAGTAAAAGCGGAGTACCTGTCAGCACTGACACTGAGTTAGAGCATCTGTTAAATAGGCCAACTGGTGCCAATACTGAATCTAGACCTACACACATGTACGCGTGTACAGATGCATGCTTTTTTTGTGCACGGGCACAAACCTAGCCATAATTCTACAAGCAGAGCCATGCGCATGCTTATGAGCCAGTTGGCTAGAAGGAATCCCCTTACATGGAGTCAGTTGAAGTGATAATGGAATATCATAGGTTGGACTTGATGGACTGTCTTTTTTCTACCTCACCTACTATGTAACTATGTAACGGTGTGTAAGAAGCAGGATAGTTTTGTCGAGATGAACCAATTTGTAGAGCATGATGTGGAGGTTGGTCTGGATGGAGTCTTTTTTCTAATTGAGTCTTCAAGACAGAGACCTGCCACTGAGACTTCAAAACAGACGGAGGCCATATTGAGAGTGACACCTTCATTGTGGCTTAGTGGGAGGAAGAAGGAAAAACTACTGCAGATAATTGTAATTGTTGGATTTTCTCAGGGGGGTACTGTATACAAAGCCAGAAGGATATTCAGCTCTCAGGTGCTATATTACCCAATGAAGTAATTGGTGTTGACCTTTAATTTCAAAAATTAGATTACCAATGGAAAGGAAGCCATTCATTCTGGGCTGTGGCAGGGCAATCACATCAATGGCTGGAAAAAGTAATGATATTGATTTTTTTTCCCCCCACACACATTTACAGTACATTTAAATATTGCTAATCCTTGTATTTGATGCCACAGGCACAAATCAGCCTGACTAATTGTTGAGGAAATGTTCAATAAAGCTCCATTTGATTTTTTACAATTAGAAAATAGATCTGCAGTAAACATCCATTGCTGTTCACAGTCTACATTATATTAATTAAAGAAAGACTTCAGCTGTAAAGTTAATATTTTGTAATAAAACCTTAAAGCAGAGGAGATGTATTATCCGTCCCGGATAAATCCATTTAGCCAGGTGCACATTGGGAAACTAATTAAGAAGCGCAAATAACGCGTGTGATGTAAAGCTGAAACAGCTGTGGACATCAGCATCTGCCTACAGCATCGATTCGGGATTGTTCCTTACTCCGGTGTTCCATCCTGATGTATAGAATCTATACAAGCAAATGCACATGCTAAACCCAATCATTCTCAATTGAAGATGTGCAATCAATATGTTCGGAAAGAAAGGGTAATGTCAGATTTGCATCCTTAAGGCTTCATGCACAATGGGGCTTTTTTAAACACTTTTCTCCTAGCAAGAGAAAAGCAGCTTAACCACCTCAATACTGCGGTATATACGGCCTTGTATTGAGGTGGTCATAAGGGGATCATGGTTGAGGCTACAACCATGATCCCGGTGTTGTTTTTTTTAGAGCCGGTGATACTCTCTTATGTAAAAGTGATCCAAGCGGCTTTACAGCCACTGGATCACTTTTACAGATGGTGCAAGGGGAGCCTTCCCCTCCCATCGCCATCTTTACCAGACATGTACACTGCTGAAACATTTGTTCATTTTATGTTTCGTTTCATTTTTTTTTTTTCGGGTCATACGTTGATCGCAATTCGTAAAATTCGTAAATTCAAAAATTCGTAAATTCGAAAGTTCGTAAACTGAAAAAAAATTCGGAAATTCGCAATTTGAAAATCCGAAAATTTGAAAGTCTGAAATAATAAATAACTAATAATAACTTAACTATTACTAACTATTAAATTGGAATTTCCTTTCAAATTTGGCTGTTAGTGAACATAACGAATACGAATTTATCCAAAGTTACGAATTATTTGAAATAACGATTGCCGTATCTAAACGAATGGAACGTAACAAATTAACAATAATTAATAACAATAATAATAATAATAATAAAAATGTTTGATTATTATTATTATTATATTTGTTCCATTCCATTCGTTATTTCGGATAATTTGTAACTTCAGATAAATTTGTATTTGTTACTTTACAATAATAATAATAATAATAATAATAATAATAATAATAAAAATGTTTTATTATTATTATTATTATTATTATTATTATTATTATTATTATTATTAATTCTGCATCTAAACAAATGGAACGGAACAAATTATTATTATTAATAATAATAATAATAAAAATGTTTTATTATTATTATTATTATTAATAATAATAATAATTTGTTCCGTTCCATTTGTTTAGATGCGGAATTCGTTATTTCGGATAATTTGGAACTTCAGATAAATTCGTATTTGTTACGGAACAAATGAATAATTATAAATATCAATAATAATAATAAAATCTTTTTTTATTATTATTATTATTATTATTATTATTATTATTATTTATTATTTATTATTAATTTGTTCTGTTCCATTTGTTTAGCTGCAGCATTTGTTATTTCAGATAATTCCTAACTTTGGATAAATTTGTATTCGTTACGTTCACTAACAGCCAAATTTGAAAGGAAATTCCAATACCTATAATTTAATAGTTAGTAATAGTTAAGTTATTAGTTTGTTATTTTTTCAGATATTCGACTTTTCGGATTTTTGGATTTTTCTAATATATAATTTCTGAACTTCCGAATTTTTGAGTTTATAAATTTTTTGAATTTTTTCAAATTTTTTAAATATTCGGAAAAGTTCGTTAAACGGGTTTTCATTTATTTCGATATTTCCAAATTAATGAATTTGTCGAAATTCGTTAAAAAACAAATTCGGACTCTCCCGTCCCATCAGGGAGCCCAGTAAGAATGCAACCTGGGGACATCCATTTCCCTGTGAGAGGAAATTATGATGTTCCTCCCACTGTGTGATGTCAGAAACCAGAAGCCACAAGGATATTGTCACTTATGATTTTGGTTTGAGAAGACATTATGTTGATCCTCTGACTGCGTGATATCAGAAACCAGAAGAATGAGGATTTAGTCACTTCTGGTTTCGGTTTGTTGTGTACAACCTGATACCAGCTTGTGAAAGCATTGGATCAAACTGATCTTAGTTTGATCAGCAGCAAAGGGTTCAATCGTTTCTCTTATAGCATTGGAAATGGCCATTGACTACAAAAAAGCTGAACTCCTCATATAGTGTTCATCTTGAAGGCCATCATTAAGTTCACTTGGATGATATAGCGCAAAAAAACTACAGAATAAAAGAAAAGAATAATTTATTTTAAATTAGGCTTATTCCCTTTTTTGGTTAATATGTATCTGCTGGTTATAATTGAAAAAAGTCTTTTGAATAAAGAATTATACTAAAAAGAAAAGAAAAAAAAGAAAAAAAAAAAGAATAAAAGCAGACAAGGAGCTGCAATAATGTGTTCTCAGAGCCTTACAGCATGAATAGTTGACCTTGGGGCTGTATCAGCAACTAAACTTTCATTTTCTACAGCAGCCAGGGGTTCAATCGTTCTTCCTATAACATTGGAAATGACCATTGACTACAAAAAAGCTGAACCCCCCCCCCCTTTAATTATTAATTCTAGATTGTAAGCTCTAACGAGCAAGGCCCTCTGATTCCTCCCGTATTGAATTGCATTGTATATGTACTGTCTGCCTCCATGTTGTAAAGCACTGCGCAAACTGTTGGCGGAGTGTATAATATAATAATAATCTTGAAGGTTATAAGTGCACTTGAATGACATAAAAAAATACACAATGGAAGAAAGCAAGGACCTGCAATCATGTTTTTTTAAAGCCTTACAGCATGAATAGTTGACCTTGGGTCTGTATCGGCAAGTAGACTTTCACCTCCACATTAGCCAAGCGTTCAATGGTTCTTCGTATAGCACTGGAACTGATCATTGACGACAAAAAAAGCTGAACTCCTTGTATAGTGACTGAAAGAAAGGTTGGGGCTTTATATGAAACATGCAACTGAAAAGTGATACCCGACAGTGGGTGTCTGACCAAAAAATTGTAAATTGTGACCGTACATACTGGATCTCAATGTCACAGCAACACAGGACAGTATATGCATAGAAATAATATGTATTTCATATATAATACATTTTTAGCGTAAAGCTTAATATTAAATGGTAGTAACATTGTAAAAAGCCAGGCACATGAATCCATATATCACACAATGGAAGAAATCATGCTTCTTACAGCATAATACAATAAAACAAGGTAAACATGATGAAATGATCCCATATAGTGTGCATCATGAAAGCATCAAAATGGCTCGACGCGTTTCGTGGAACTCTCCACTCATCAGGAGCAGATGCTGGTGGTATCTGAAATTAGTAAGGTTCAACTATTGGTAAGGGGTCTCGGATAACAGGAGTGTGGGGGGAAAAATAGAGAGACAAAAAGGTACAAATCACATCTGGGGCGAAAAACATCCACCCAGACTTACAGATCACCTATGGGTCTGGCTGAGAGCGGTGGGGGCCGGACAAGTCATCAGTCCCGGGAGCTAAGGCGGCATATCCCAAGATATGGTGTTGAAATAAACCCTCAGGAGACAAATGTCCCTGGTAGTAGGGTCTATCAGATACACAGCTCCAGCAAGTAGGCTGGGTCTTCTGTTCTAATGCCACGCAAAGAGAGGCTTATGAGCCTCCTTCCTCTTGCTGGAGCTGTGTGTCTAACCCTGATTTTAAGTTTGTGAGTATAATATTGTTTTTACATTTAATAAATGATTATGGCCAGTTGCTGCAACAAGGTATATTAGCATGAGGGTATGGAGGAAGTATAACAGAGTCTGCATGCAATGTCACAAAACACTTACAATGAACTCTACTGAAGATTTCCGTGCACACAGTTGACACCCAACAGCATCTGACAGAGGAGGTGGCTGGAGGGCAGACTGGCAACCAGGCACCTGAATAAGGAAGGGCTGCTGCCCCAGACACAGCGACAGTCCCTATTCTGTCCCTCCTCCACAGGAAACTCTCCCTATGCTAGACTACCTGTCCTTAGCCAGTGGGGGGTACTATACCTGACCTGATCACTCATGAAAATGCAAGCCAACCAAAAGGGGACAGTGCCATTTATTAGCACTGCCCACACTAAAGATGGCATGGGAGGTCAGCCATGGCAGCTGTCAGGGCTGGGCTCAGCCCTTGCTTCTCTGAGCTGGCCGGTCAGCTGTCGGCTAATTGGCAGCTCCTATCTCTCCACAGTGAATCACCTGTTGATGATATCCTGCTCGTCAATCCTGCCTACTTAAGCTGTCCAGTCCAGATGATCTCTGCCTTCGCCTTGGACACATCTCTAGAGACACTTTCCTGTGTTCCTGTAAAAGACTTCCTTCTGGCTCCAGATCCTGCTTGCTGTTCTACTACGCTGTTCTCTGGCTCCTTGACATTTTGGCTTTTCTGACTATCCTTTCCTGAACTCTGGCTATGTTTTGACTACGTTTACTCTGTTTACCTTTTTTATTATTATTAAACAAGTGTGATTTAACTGTACTTCTGTCTCAGTCTGATTCATGGTTTCTGACAGCAGCAGCATCCAATCAGACATCTGCTCCCCTGATGACACCTACGGAGGCCTCAGAAGAACATGGGTTACCCCTTTTCCTCTGTTCTCTCTGCACAGCGGCTGCCTTACAGCGGAACCCTTGCAGGGGGGGGGGCAAACTACATCTGCCCACACGCTGTCTTCTGTCCCGTGCAACCATCTTGGATTTGGCTGCCGACTATGACTTACTGATCATTTGCAGCCAACCCTTTCTTCAAGTTGGAGGAGACTTTCCCTCCTTTTGAACAAACCTGTCTCAAAGCCTCTTGGGATTTTTGATGTGTCCCAGGAGGCTATAGGGGGAGGGAAGGAGATGGATCCACAAAATATCATCCTTGTCTAGGTGAGGAACAGTGGGGGGCAAAAGAGTGAAGGTCAGCTTTAGCCATTTTTAAAGTTTTGCATAGCATAGGATATAGATTCGACCCCTGTAAGGATTTATTTGCTGTCTGTGTCTCTTTTGGGAGATCTTTCTTTACTTCCTGTCCTAGTGGCAAAAGAAGAAAGCTAGAGGAAATCTCTTCAAATCAGGAAGAAATCATCAGCAACACAAACATGTTGAATTACTTATTACTTTCTGTAGCAGAGACAATAACCACCAGGACAAATAGAGAGCATGAATCTTCCCAGAGACAGAAAGCAATAAAAAGTGGACAGGGGTGTTAAGACTGTCTGACGTTATTTAAAACTTATAAAAAGTTTTAGCTCTATTGTGATTGATTTACTTTCTTTATGGGAAAATACAACAAACAGCTTTATAATTTGTTGCATATTACTATACGTTTATTATATGTCCGTTGTTGCTGGGGTCCATCACAAAGAACCCTCAAGATACCCATTTCCTACTTAAAAGACCCAAGCTACAATACAATTTTTGGAGGTTTCACAGTTGTTAGTTTACCAATATTCAAGCTTTTTTTTTTGCAGCTGGAACATGGTTGAACGCAATTCTGGCACCTTTAGCACCTCCAGCACTAAATGTATGTAGTGGCAGGGATGCTGGGAAGTTCTGGAGGGTCTATTGATGCTAGCTGCTGGGGAATCTGTTTTTGCGTGGGAGTCTGTTGTTGCTGGGCAAGTCTATTGTTGCTAGTGGGGAATCTATTGTTGCTGGGGGGGGGTCTTATGTTGCTGGGGGGTCAATTGTTGCTTGGAAGCATCTACTGTTGAGGGAGAGGTCCAGTTGCTACTGGGTGTCGGTGTCTGAAGTTGCTGTGGTGGATCCATTAATAGAGCCAACGACACACAGGTTAGGATGTATGCTTACCAGAACACCAGGACCCTCTAATTACAGAAGGTCAGGTCAGCCTTAGTACATCCAACTTTGGCAAGGTCCAAGGGAAAACATTGGAAATGGTGTATAGTCCATACAAGATTCTAACAGACTTGGACTGGTTATCCGGACATTCCAGCCATGGCTTAAACCACTTTTTTGCTCACTGTGAGGATCAAAATCTAAGATGTGGAACCCAAAGTAAAGAACTTTGGACTAGAACACCAGAACAATTATCCCCAGTGGAATATCGCCCCTCTATTGCTGTTCCGGTGAAAATCCATAATTTTGGATTTTAGTCTTGATGGCAGTGGTCACCAGGACAAATCAAGAGAGAGTAAATTCCCCTAATGTGGACACAGACAGCAATACAAACCTAGCTTATTATGCATCCCCAGTTGGGTGAGATGGGTCCCAAGTCTTACTTCTTCTGTTATATGCTGGGAAGAGGGCACTTATTTCAGGACTTGGAGTATGGACAAAACCCACTGGCTGTCAAAAGGGGCCAATATAGGATCTTCTAGTCCTTTGGGTACAGTGTCATGACATTAAAATGAACAGCAACAAAACCAGTCAGCTGCAATGAGAACAACTACTGAACACTGATCTCCATTATCAGAAGTGGCCCTGTAGGTGGTCATGTGACAGTGAATTCTGGTCAGTAAATGAGGGTCTTAGAAGCTTTTGTTTAGGAGAAAAAATACAGAATGGCTAGAGGCGGATGGGTCATTGCTCTTGTTGGGTGCAGATATCACCTATAAATTTGCTCACACAGGGACCTTACTTTTTTTTAGCTTACCTTGAAAAAAAAATACTTGCCCCTCCTATTCCACCAAGATTTATTCGACTCACAATGTTTTATTTATAAGCAGTTGAAAATTGCCATTTCTTATTGGAAAGGGAATCATATGACAGGCCAGGTCCAGTTCTTTCTTTTCATGGTTTGCATGTGGGTGGTCTTTCACACAGTGTCCACATGGACATTGACTGATGCATGTGGCCATCATCTTAGTCCTCACAAAGTCTTTTAGACTTAAAGGGCTTACCAGTTCCCACCACCACAGAAGCAATCACAGAAGGTCACATGGTAGTGGATTTAGGAAGTAGTTCTGGGATTCAAAAGCATTAAATTTGAATTCCACGTATGCATATCTTTGCATACCCACATTGGTCCAGCTTGGACCAATGTACAGTATTATTTATTTTTGTCAATTAACAAAATAGAAAGTAAATGAACGGAAGAGAAATCCAAATCAATATTTGGGGTGACGCCCCTTTGCCTTCAAACAGCATCAATTCTTCTAGGTAGACTTGCACACAGTTTTTGAAGGAACTTGGCAGGTAGGTTGTGCCAAACATCTTGGAGAACTAAGCACAGATCTTTTGTGGATGTTGGCTGCCTCAGATCCTTCTGTCTCTTCATGTCATCCCAGACAGACTCCACAATGGTGAGATCAGGGCTCTATGGGGGCAAACCATCACTTCCAGGACTCCTTGTTCTTCTTTGCACTGAAGATAGTTCTTAATAACATTGCTTGTATATTTGAAGTGGTTCTGCTGCAGAGTAAATTTGGAGCCAATCACATGCCTCTCTGTAGCTGTACCTGCCAGTATTTCTCAGCATTGAGGACACCATTGATCCTGACCAAATGACCAGCTCCATTTACAGAAATGCAGCCCCAAACATGCAAGAAACTTCACCATGCTTCACTTTTGCCTGCAGACACTCATTATTATACCACCAGCCCTTCCCCCAACAAACTGCCTCCTGCTATAGCCAAATATTTCACATTGTGACTCTTCAGTCCAGAGCAGCTGCACCATTTTTCTGCACCCCAGTTCCTATGTTTTCCTGCATAGTTGAGTAGTTTAGCATTGTTTCTAGGTCGAAGGTTTGGCTTTTTGCCCACAGTTCTTCCATGAAGACCACTCCTAGCCAGACTTTTCTAAACAGTAGATGAGGGTACCTGGGTCTCAATGGTTTCCACCAGTTCTGTGCTGATGGCACTGCTGGACATCTTCTGATGTGGAAGGGAAGTAAGCATGATGTGTCTTTCATCTGCTGCATTAGGTTTCCCTGGCTGACTGCAGTTTCTGCATCAATGGCCTGATCAATGGTGTCCTTGATGCTGAAGTTCACCAGAGCTTCACAGGTTGTCACTGGAGTCCTCTTCCCCTCCTCCATGACGACATCACAGAGCTGGTGGATGTTAGAGACCTTGCGCTCCTCCACCTTTCTTTGAGGATGCCCTACAGACGCTCAATAGGGTTTAGGTCTGGAGACATGCTTGGCCAGTCCATCACCTTTACCCTCAGCTTCTTTAGCAAGGCAGTGGTCATCTTGGAGGTGTGTTTGGGGTTGTTATCATGTTGGAATACTGCCCTGCGGCCCAGTCTCTGAAGGGAGGGGATCATGCTCTGCTTCAGTATGTCACAGTACATGTTGGCATTCATGGTTCCCTCAATAAACTGTAGCTCCCCAGTGCCGGCAGCACTCATGCAGCCCCAGACCATGACACTCCCACCGCCATGCTTGAATGTAGGCAAGACACACTTGTCTTTGTACCCCTCACCTGGTTGCCGCCACACACGCTTGGCACCATCTGAACCAAATAAGTTTATCTTGGTCTCATCAGACCACAGGACATGGTTCCAGTAATCTATGTCCATAGTCTGCTTGGGGTGTACTCACTTTTGTTGTCAGTTTAGACATTAATGGCTGTGTGTTGAGTTATTTTGAGGGGACAGCAAATTTACACTGTTATACAAGCTGTACACTCACTACTTTACATTGTAGACAAGTGTCATTTCTTCAGTGTTGTCACATGAAAAGATAGAAGAAAATATTTACAAAAATGTGAGGGGTGTATTCACTTTTGTGAGATACTGTATATATACTGTATACTATACGTACAATATACATATCCTACATTACATATATACAGTAAGTATATATGTATTTCCACAAGCTGGAACCAGAGCTGAATATCACATCTTTTATGAAAAATAAAATAATTAAAATTATTAATAGCACAAAAATAGCATAGGTATGACACCTGTAAAGTGTTACTTTTGGTTAAGTGTTACATTCACGGCAAACAGGAACAGGAGCAGGAATACACAACACACTGGAATCTAACTGCAGGGGGTCACATTTTTCCAACCAATTAAATTTCCAGAACTGCTTCAATCGACTTTGCAGGTATTATCAAAGGTGTCAGCTCAGGTCGTATTAAATATACGGCTGATTCTCCTGCTTAACCTTCAACCTCAGCACCTCAGGCTCACATAATTACAAGGCACAATGCAGAGAAAATGCAATCAATGTTCATTTAATGTTATTATTGGGATGTAATGGAATTCCGATGGTACATTTCGCTGCTGGGGTCAATAAGCCATCAAATATCATGGGGATGCTTTTCCATGTACCATTTAGCAGTGGTGATAAATTGTGTGTAAGTAACTCTACTTTAGGGCTGGATTTAAAAGATAACTGAGGATTCAAATCTGAGATCTTTGGAAAAATTACAATTTTCAAACAGCGCTTTCATTTTTTTTTTTATTAAATATGTTTCATTGAGCACTTTTTTTTGGAAAGCATTCCATAAATCTATAGATTAGTAGAATAAAAAAACTTGTGTTGGCAGGACAAGAATGGGGTTTAGTTTTTATTTACTCAAATTTTAGGTAAAATCACTTAAAGGGGTTGTAAAGGTTAATTTAAAAAAAAAAATAACAAACATGTCATACTTACCTCCTCTGTACAAGGGTTATGCACAGAGGGGCCCCGTTCCTCCTCTTCTGGGGTCCCCCAACGGCACTCCTGGCTCCACCTCTTCTCGAGTGCCCCCCATGGAGACCCACATTCCCTGGGGGGCACTTGTGCAGGCGTGCTCCCGAGTCCTGTTGCTGCATCCATTGACACAGACAGCAGGACTCAGCCCCACCCACTCCTGTGCAGTGGTGTATCCAGGGTATGGCAGATATGGCATGGCGCCATATGAAGGAGGGGGCGCTCCTGAGTGGCTGGGCAGCAAGGCACTTACACACTTACACAGATCTCTTCTTAAAATGGCCCTGTTATCACCACTGTTACTCAATATCAGCCTGGGGTTGGATCCTGGCCCGCGGAGACTGCTTTAGGTCATTCACCACTGGCTCCTGGCTCACTGCCCAAACTGATTTCTAGCCACGGTCTGCCTGGCATCTAGCAGCCAGTGACGTCACGAGGAGGAGAGAGGCAGAGGCCCAGCATTCACAGCGGGAGGATTTAACTTCCTCCTCCTCTACGCCCCACTGCTTAGTTCCACCCACCTCCTCCCTGCATCTTCTCTGAAGTGCACAAGAAACATGTAAGGCACTGACTGCAGTGCACAAAGGGAGAGAGGAGTTTAGGCAGTGGCGTCCAGGTCCCGGCGTCCTCCTAGGTTAGGCCGTGAAGGTGAGGGGGAAAGGAGCCGGGAGGTGTGCTGCGCTCTCCCTCCTCTCCAGCCTCACAGTCCTGACACTGCAGCTCTTCTTACCCAGTGGCTTTGAGTGCATAGGAGCGCCCTGCAGCTTCCACCCTCCTGTCCTGTCATTGACTATAGAAGCAGCAGAAAGGAACCAGCAGCCTCATACTATAGGAGCAGCTGCCGGCAAGCCACAGGGCAAGAAAGAGTTAACAGCAGGAGCCAATCCGCCTCCTGCTGCTTACTGAGCCAATGGGCGCTGCTGTAACCCCGCCCCCTTCTCAAGCCTCCACCTTTGAGAAGAACAGACTCAGAGTACTGGAGCCATGCTGGAGCCCAGAGAAAGAGCCGAGCTGCCCTGGGGACTGGAGAAGCGGGCAGAGAAGAAGGAGAATGTGCACAGGAAGAGACATTGGAGCAAGGGCTCCTCTCTTTATTCTCTCTGTATTTTCTGATGTATTCTGGATTCCTCCTTTCTCTCTCTCTCCCCCCTTCCATCTTCTCTCCCCCCCCTCCCTTTTTTTCCCTCTTGTCATAACCAGTATAAACACTTTGTAAATATTCCACTAAAATATACAATGCTGTGCTTCCTTCTTCACCTTAGTGTTTCAATTTAAATGTAATTGCATAATTTAAAGCGGTTGTATACTGTTGAATCGCATCACATGTATGAATCGCATACTAGCACATTATGTTAAACTTACCTTAAAACAAAGCCCTCCCGCATCCAGGAGTCAGCTCAGCAGGCGCTCCCATTTTTACTTATCTTGCTTCCGGGTTCGCGGGCTCTGTGACTGGCCAGAAGCCACGATGACGTCACTCCCGTATATGTGGGCGTTCACCACCGTTCATGGGTTCTAAAGGAATAGCACGGCTGGCCGTTCCTTCAGCACACCTCTCAACATTTTGAGATGGGAATGAGGGACACCTACTAGCAAATGTATGCAGAAATAGGACACACCCCCTGCCATGCCCCCTTAAAGGAGAAGTAACAAAAGTAAAAATGTTAATTAAAACCACAGGTGCTTTTTTTTTTTTAACCACTACTATTCCTTTATATTGGCTTTTAAAATTGAAATTGCAGCAGTTTAGAATTTGGATGAAAGGTTTAGCACTGGGAAACACTTTCTGAAAGATCAAGAGGAGGGGAGCAAGGAAAGTGGGACTTTGTATGAAGCATATGGTAGCAACAGGATAGCTTAGTTGAAAGATAAAAAGTGCATTTTATATACAACTATACAGATCAGACCAAAATGAGGGACACGTGAGGAGGGAAGAGGGACAGAGGGACATTGCTCCAAGTCAGGGACAGTCCCTCAAAATCAGGGGCAGATGGGAGCTATGCCTTCAGATGATGTCACTGGCTCCATGTAATAGAAAATATCTCCTAAACTGTACATGTACCTATAGGTAAGCCTTATTAGGTAAAAGGCAGTAAAGGAAGTTTACTTCCATTTTAAGTGATGGTGGAGCCCTCCCTCTGAATACCATATACTGTATATGTGGTGTCCTGTAAACCAAATATACAACTTTATATCTTTCAAACAAATAATAGTATCAAAATATAACCCCTTCCCGCCGACCGAACGCATATATGCGTCCTCGGCTTTCCGGGGTTATACCGGGATGATGCCCGCAGCTGCAGGCATCATCCCGGTACCGTTGTTTTCAGCGGGCGATCGGCTACCCGAATATAACAACCGATGCGGCTAAAAGCCGCTCGGTTGTTATACCGGAGGAGCGGGAGGGGACATCCCCCCCCTCCCGCCGCTGTTACCGGGCCTCCCGTGCGATCGGGAGGCCCGGTGTCCGGTCCGCTGCCTTCGGCGGCTGGGGGCGGACTGGAACGAAGCTGCGAGCGGCTTCGTTCCAGCCTTCTTCTTGTAAATGCGGAAGCGACGTCATGACGTCACTTCCCGTTTACTCGGCTGCCAATGGCGCCGAATTTAAAAAAGTACACAGTATTCAGAATCGCCGTTTTCGGCGATCTGAATACTTTGAAGTGTAAAGGAGGGATGGGGGGTCTTTTAGACCCCCCATCCCTCCATAAAGAGTACCTGTCACCACATATTACTGTCACAAGGGATGTTTACATTGCTTGTGACAGCAATAAAAGTAAAAAAAAAAAAAAAAAAATGTAAACACAATTTATAAAGTACAAAAATAAATAAATTAAATAAAAAAAAAAAAAAAAAATTTTTTTAAAGTGCCCCTGTCCCCGCGAGCTCGCGCAGCGAAGAAAACGCATACGGAAGTCGCGCCCGCATATGTAAACGGTGTTCAAACCACACATGTGAGGTATCGCCGCGATCGTCAGAGCGAGAGCAATAATTCTAGCCCTAGACCTCCTCTGTAGCTCAAACCTGGTAACCGTAAAATTTTTTTAAAGCGTCGCCTATGGAAATTCAAAGGTACCGTAGTTCGTCGCCATTCCACGAGTGCGTGCAATTATAAAGAGTGACATGTTTGGTATCTATTTACTCGGCGTAACATCATCTTTCACATTATACAAAAAAATTGGGGTAACTTTACTGTTTGGATTTTTTAAAATTCATGAAAGTGTCACTTTTCCAAAAATTTGCGTTTAAAACACCGCTGCACAAATACCGTGTGATAAAAAATATTGCAACAATCGTCATTTTATTCTCTAGATTCTTTGCTAAAAAAATATATATAATGTTTGGGGGTTCTAAGTAATTTTCTAGCAAAAAATATGGATTTTAACTTGTAAACACCAAATTTCAAAAATAGGCTTAGTCATGAAAGGGTTAAAATTGCAGCATATTAGTGATATTGACACCCCCTCAAAAGATTTTTGATAAGTTGCAATATATAAGTGATGGTAACACCCCCTCAAGAAATAAAATAACTCCACTTACAATAGGGGTTGTCACCATCAGTAATATACTACAATTTTATATTTTGAAATTTTGACTTGTAGTTTTGTTAGCTGTTTTTTTTTTTTTTTTTTTTGTTAAGGTTATCTGAAAGATGGGTTTCAAATGTTTTGACAGGGGCGCAGTTTCAGTACTTGCCATAGGCGCCATTTTCACTAGATACTCCTCTGCTCCCGTGACACTGGTTTTGATTGACAGCAGCGGGTACCAATGCTCCTGCTGCTATCAATCCAGCCAATGAGGACCCGAGAGGCTGCTCTGCTCATCCCCGAATGATCGGGTTCAGGTAAGTAAAAGGGGGGCTCTGGGGGGCTGCTGCACTAAAAAAGGTTTTTCACCTTAATGCATAGACTGCATTAAGGTTAAAGACCTTGAGGGTTTACCATCAGTAATATACTACAATTTTATATTTTGAAATTTTGACTTGTGCGTTGGCAAAATTAAGGTTGTTTTTTTTTGGGTTGCAATGGGTTTTAAAGGGTTATGGAAGCTCTTTCAATTATGCATGAGCTAGTCTTGTGCCAAAAAACAGCCAGTCATTAGTATCATTGTTTAGTTTTTTATTTATTTTTTTTTTTTTTTCACAAAAAAAAAAAAAAAAACAGGTAGGTTAAAAAAAAGGTAAAAAAAAAAAAAAGAGGCTAACTTTGTACTAGCCCATGCTCTAAAAGCAATCCTGGCATTCAATTTTAACAGTGGGACTAATGACTGCAACTGTGAGCCAAATGTGTGGCTTTCAGTTGCGGTACAGCCCCATTGACTTAAATAGCCTGGTTTGACCCAACATGCCGTGTTAAATTTGCTGCAGCGTAAAGCATTGTGTCAGCAGCATGTGAACAGCCATCGATGTTCACAGTTCAGCTCTGGATTTCTAGGTGAGCCATTGAGGGTGGTAAATCCACAGCTCAACTACCTATTTTCATGGACCCCCTCTCCCCCACCTGGCTGCCCATGTAAAACAGATATTGTGACCAGTGGTGTATTTTGGTTTTGTCTCTAACCATCGATTGTATCATGTCCGCAGTCTCTAACCATCTCTTGTATCATGTCTGCAGTCCCTAACCAACTCCTAAGGTGGAGCTCTAATAGGAAGAGGTGGAGCCTAAAGAGGAAGGGGTGGGGTTTACAGATGAAGGGGTGGATCTTAAACAGGAAGGGATGTGTCAAATTCAGATGGTTGGTTTTGTGCTGCCCTAGGCAAGACTGACCCCCCCCCGGTTCTAGTCTGAGGCTGGGGACATGATCGGAGGCTGGGGTCATGGTCAGAGGCTGGGGACATGGTCAGTATCTTCTCTAACATGATCATTGTGCTTTTTCTATTACATTTGTCAGTTATCATTACTTACATCACATGACTGACCCCCCCCACCCCCCCGGTTTTAGTCTTTCCTTAGTCTTTCCAGAGACTGCAGACATGATGCAAGAGATGGTGAGAGACTGCAGACATGTTCAGAAACCGCGGACATGATACAAGAGATGGTCAGAGGCTGCAGACATGATAAAAGAGAT
The DNA here is from genome assembly GCF_042186555.1 of Aquarana catesbeiana. Lineage (NCBI taxonomy): Eukaryota > Metazoa > Chordata > Amphibia > Anura > Ranidae > Aquarana > Aquarana catesbeiana. The sequence continues at coordinate 402,044,589 of NC_133329.1, forward strand.
AACCATAGACTGCGGACATGATCAGAGGCTGGGGACATGATCAGAGGCTGGGGACATGATCAGAGGCTGGGACATGATCAGAGGCTGGGGTTATGGTCAGAGACAGGGGACATGGTCAGAGGCTGGGGACATGATCAGAGGCTGGGGACATGATCAGAGGCTGGGGTTATGGTCAGAGGCAGAAACATGGTCAGAGGCTGGGGTCATGATCAGAGGCTGGGGTTATGGTCAGAGGCATGGTCAGAGGCAGAGAAATGGCCAGAGGCTGGGGACATGTCAGAGGCTGGGGGCATGATCAGAGGCTGGGGACACGATCAGAGGCTGGGGACATGGTCAGAGGCTGGGGACATGATCAGAGGCTGGGGTTATGGTCAGAGGCAGAAACATGGTCAGAGGCTGGGGTCATGATCAGAGGCTGGGGTTATGGTCAGAGGCATGGTCAGAGGCAGAGAAATGGCCAGAGGCTGGGGACATGTCAGAGGCTGGGGGCATGATCAGAGGCTGGGGACACGATCAGAGGCTGGGGACATGGTCAGAGGCTGGGGACATGATCAGAGGCTGGGGACATGATCAGAGGCTGGGGACATGGTCAGCATCTTCTCTAACATGATCATTGTCCTTCTTCTATTACATTTGTCAGTTATCATTTCTTACATCACTGTGACTGTCCCCTCCGCCCGAGCCCAGCCAAGCCAAGGTGAGTCAAGACCGCCTACTCCCCCGCCTGAGCATGTGCACAGCCGAGCACAGCACAGCCAAGGTGAGCTGAGACCGCCCCTGACAGTCACTTTATGCCGCTTTATGGGAGACTGTATTTGTGCGGACGTCGGGACTCAGGATGAGGTGGGGGGCTTTGTCGGCCTTGGCCAAGACACAGCGCTGATTGTGACCATACACAAATAACTAATGCAAAAATATAATTGTAGCGATGGTAGATTTACAATCTACTGCAGATTAGGTAAATTTAGTAAATAGTGTGTTAGGAAGGTTAAAAGTTCGCCTCTGTTCCAGCTTGGCTGACGTTGTGTGTGCTTCCGTGCTGACCGGTGGGTGTCGCTGTTACCACTGTTCGGTGTTGGAAAGGCAACATGTCGAAGTGTATAGATGCTCCTCTGTCTCGGAGACAAGCTCGGTGGAGGTGGTCCTCCGAGTTGCATTCTGGGAAGAGGGTATTTATGGGACAGACGCCATGTTCTTGGGTTTTTTTTACAGCCACCTGGCCAACAGGTATGCGTTAAGGAGCTACCTCGTGGTCCTCCGATCGGGAGGCCCACGATACAGAGGCGCAGGGGTGGGCCCAGAGGCTTGTTTGTGGCCTACCACCGCGGCTGAGGAATGGTCCTGAGCTGTCGGTCCTGTGTGACGAAGCTGGGCGGCCGAGGAGATCCCAGGGCAGGACCCATCTTGGAGAGATCACGCAGCGTGCTGGTCTATAGAGGGGCCTGGTGAATCAGTCGAAGGACGCATCCAAGAGAAGTAACCATACAGCATAGTGTTGCCGCTTCGGCTTAAAGGTTCAGGCACTGTGACTGACATTCACTGCAGAGAAAATCTGATACATCCTGTGGCAGAGGATCATACGGATTTACCCCCCCCCCCCCAACTGAGTCTGTGGCAGAGACTTTTGATTCGTGCTGCGTACGGAGTGTGTCCCACAAGGGGAGCGCATTCCACCTAGTTATCTGAATTCTACCAGGACATTTGTCGCTAAGATTCTATAAGAAGATATTTGAGTTTCTCCTGAAAGTTTCCTTTTCCGTCTCTTTCCTGCTACTTCCTAAAGTTTGTTTGTTCAATAAAGCATTGAAAACGTACTCCAGTGTTGGTGTGTGTGTCGTCCAGAAGTAAACTCAACGGAACCCCTAGACCCAGTGCCGGTAAAACCAAGGGAAGCAAGGTGAAGGTAACAGACGCGCTTAAACCAGCAGCTCCACCGTGAGTTAGTGCTACATAATTATACAAATAATACAAATAATATATTATAATAATATATAAAGTAGTACACATATTAAAAAATATTAAAACATATAATAGTACAAAATAACACAAATAGACAAATAATGCAAATATAATACTGATAATAAAAAAAAAGCAAATGCAAAATATACTAAATATAGTACGTTAAAGAACCCTAAGTACATTGCCAATAGAAAACATCCTTTAAATAAAAATAATATATATATATTTTTTAAAGCCTGCTTTCTGGAAACTCAGAAATGCTGTGTAAATTGTACACTTTGAATGGGTGTGGAGAAGAGATGGCAGCAGATAAACAGGTACAACTAATGTAGGAGGATTTTTTTCATCTCTGTGTGGGGCCAGTCATGTCACTGGGTATATGTAAGGGTTTACAACCGCTTTAGGGTGTCTATGTTTTTTTTTTTTTGTTTTTTTGTTTTTTTGTAAGTGGCAATAGGCGGATATCTTCAGAGGAAGGGGGGCTGCTAGCCTTTAAAAAATAAACTATAAAAAAAATAAATAAAAATAAACTATAAAGATGTTTCTACTTTTTAAGCCCCGGAAGAATTTGCCCCCTTCCTGACCAGGCCATTTTTTTGTGTGATACGGCACTGTGACGCTTTAACTGACAATTGCGCGGACGTGCGACGACGTACCCAAACAAATTTATGCCTTTTTTTTCCCCCACAAATAAAGCTTTCTTTTGGTGGTATTTGATCACCTCTACAATTTTTTTTTTTTGAGCTATAAACAAAAAAGAGGGACAATTTTGAAAAAAACACAATGTGTCTCTACTCCCCTGACAGAACCAGGATTTGTGTGTTTACACACGCAGATCCCCATTCTGGCTCTGTCAGGAGAGATCACGGGTGCCCCGTGAACATTGCGGCCAGCTGGGCACGCATATCGGCTCCTAAGTGATGCGGCTGGCCCCCTATACCCCTTAAAGCGGCCGCCGTACAGCTACAGCGATTCACATAGGGGAGCCATATGGCGTGTAGTCAGCAAGTGGTTAAATACAATTACCCCAATTTTTTCCATACTCTCTGGTACATGACATGGCAGAATGTGCATGCAAAACACAGTGGACATAAGTAACAATGTGACTAAGTGATCTGAGTTTTAAAGTGTACAAAGCTATAATCCAACTACCTCTGGCTCAAAGGCCCAGGGATGGGTGTGGGGGAAGGGAATGGGAGACCCCATCCACTGAAAGTAAAGGGACTGTAGCCTAAATGTGTTTGTGTATGTGTGTGTGTGTGTGTGGGGGGGGGGGGTGAAGAAAGAGAAAAAAAAAGGGGTGGCATAAGAAGAGAAAGGATTGGGAGGAAACAAAGAGATAAGGAGCAAGTGAGACTAGGAGAAAGAGAGAGGTTCCTGCAGGCTAGGTAATGCATCTTAGGCGCCAGAAGGTTAGGTGCAGCGTCGGGAAAGCATATGACCACCATGGGGCCCACACTTTGAGAAATGTAGAGTGGGAGTCATGAAGGATACTAATCATCTTCTCATAAATCATTAGGGCAGTCAGAATGCTCCTCACTTCTGCAAACTGGACTGAATGTTTCCTCCAGGCTCTGGCTATAGCGCGTTTGGCGGCAATAAAAAGGTATGTGGCCAATTTCTGTTTATGGGAAAAGAGGCCCAAAATTGGGCAGTGGAGAAGCATGTGTCTCGCATCTTTTTAGAAGAGGCCATGGGATAGTGTCATCAAGAGGCCAAAGACCCTCGACTAGAACCCCACCAATCAGGGGCAGGGCCACAGAATGGGGATCTCGTCCCCACGCAGGCCACATCCCCAGAAACATCAATTTCTAACTGATTGGACAAAATAGGTGAGAACCCAATACCAGTGGAGGAGGACTTTGTAGGCAGCTTCCAGGGTGACAGTGTTAAAGGAGCATTTGGCTAAGCTTGACCAAGCTTTACTCCAGTCTTCAAGATCTATGGGGGCTGCCATGTCGCGCTCCTATCTAGTAACATATGGGAGAGATGTAGACGTGCCGCCGGTGCTCAAAAAGAATAGACCACAGAGACAGTGCCATGGGCTCTTGGGGAGTATAGGCAGATATGCTTGAAGGCCCTTTTTTGAAATGGAAAGGAAGAGTTGCGTCTGAGGGTGGCTATCCGGTGGCGAAACTGCATGTAGCGAAAGAACTCTAAAAGGGGCTCCTCGCGTATCTTGCAGAGTGAGTTCCAATTTCCCCACGTTTTCATTGTTCTGGGCCCTCACAGTGTTCTCATCTGCTATAAGAACTCTTTAGAGATGTTCCAGCTTTTCATAAGCCAACTGTGATCAGATCAGTGGATACAAAATAATTTTTGAGGTTGGTATGGAAACTAATTTGGAAACCTACATTCCCTCTTCAGCACTTCTTTGCCTGCAGATAAATAATGCGTGGTACAATGGAGTCATTGTCTCTCACAGAACTATGGTTACAGATGCACTTTGACTGTAGAACAGTTTTAATTAATATCTTTCTATTTAACCCCAAATAACTTCTAACTTAGTCCTCCTGAACCTGTGAATATTATGTGTCCAGATTAGTTCTAATGAATGCAATAGCCTCAGGGGAGGGGGGGTGGATTTTAATTGTAGGAGCTCAAGGAAAAAAGGATAACTTTTCTTTTATTCAAGTATTTGTTCTTAAATCACATTTTTGAGGTTTGGCGACTCCTCCAAATCCCAAAATGTATTTTTTTCGTTTCTGTACTCTGACTTCCTGTTAGAAAATAGCAACTTATCTTCTCCATGGTCCCACTCTAGGTAGGACCTTAGCTACCCTCCCATGATCGCTCCTGAGATGGACTATGAACTGTGTGGAGCAGTACATATGGAGAGAACCAAAGTGCATGGCTTCTTCCAAACAAATAGAAATGGAAATGGGGTAAATGAGAAGTTCAGGAGCTCATGGAGGACATCACAAGAAGGCAGAAAAACACAGTAAGAAACAACTTCATGAAAAAGAGATTTAAGGGCCGTTAAAGTGAGTGTAAAGGATTTTTTTTTTAATAGAAAAAAAAAAAATAACATGTCATACCTGCTCTGTACAGTGGTTATGCAAGAGTAGTCCTGATCCTCCTCTTCTCGGGTCCCTGCAGGTGCTCTTGTCCCCTCCCCCTTGCTGCGTGCCCCCATAGCAAGCCGCTTGCTGTGGGGGCACTGGTGCATGCTCAGCCCCGCTTCCTGCTCCCGCCTTACTGGCTGTGATTGACTTAATCTCAGCCAATCAGGAGGGAGAGACCCAGGAGAGCCGAGGGTCTCGTGCACATCGCTGGATCGAGATCGGGCTTAGAATAGTATGGGGGGGGGCGACTGAGGGGGGAGTTGCACACTGAAGATAAAAAATCTTTAGCCTTTACTACCACTTTAAGTATTGGATGTGTATGAATTATTTTTGGAGCGTAAGGATATCTCTTAGGAAATCTATGGTAGCAGCGTTTACTTTCATTTTATAACATCAGCATTGTAATACCAATACAAACAATGGTTATTTTTAACAATCCTATGTACGATTAGTTGAAAAATCTCCTTTATTGTTATAAGTCCTGCCTGTATGCTGGTTATCCCTTTCCACGACTTTCTGAATTCATTGCATGCTTTGCAGCTTCCCCTTCATTTCTAAGTTTTACATTTCCCATGGTACCTTGCTGCCTGCCAGCAGTGATTCCTGTACTGACTCCACCTCCTGAAACTACCACCTCCTCTTAGCACCTCTGTAGTTCAGAAGGAAGGCTCTATGAAATGTGTGACACAGCAATGAATATTCGCTTTTCTAACACTAAACCGCCTCTTCGCCAATCAGGTGCTCGGATCTGTTACCCGTCACCTGATTGGTTGAAACAACAGGCGCTGTGATTGGACACCTATCAGGTGTCCAATCATAGCAGAGGATGGGAAGAAGATATTGAGGAGCTGTCCCACTGCCACAGAGACAGGGTAAGTACAGACAGCAGGCGGGGGGCACACTGGCAGCATTTGATATGGCACAGTGACTGCGTTTGATGGGGCACAGTGGGAACATTTTATGGGGCACAGTGAGGCTGCATTTGATGGGGCACAGTGAGGCTGCATTTGATGGGCACAGTGGCTGCATTTGATGGGCACAGCGGCTGCATATGAGGTCACATATGAGGTTTGCACGCCCCCCCCCCAAATTTTGAGCACCAGCGCCACTGGCCAGAGCTTTAGCAATAGCTTGCCTACTTGTGGGCATTTGTAGAAACTCTTCAAGGAAGCCCTTCTTTCTGGCGCCCCCTCTATAACAATGAGCCACTGCCCTTTCAGCTTGGCAGCAACTTGCACAAATTTCTTTCAACAGCTATGGTGGTCCACTGACCCAAAAGATCTTTGCAAAGTGTCTTTGACAATAACTTCGCAAAGTGTCTTTAGTAAGGTATCTTTGCGAAATGTCTTAAACAAGGTATCTTCGCAAAGTGTCTTTAGCAATTAGGGGTTTATCCCCTCCAGGTAGCAGCCCCTGACTTGAATAGGAAAAGTCCTCTGCAATAGAAGTTCTTTTCTCCCGAGTGATGAAGCAATTTCAACTTTAGTAGCCTCCTCCTCTATTTGCAAGGATAGAAGGGAAGGGGATTTGCAAAAAGGGGTCTTTAGTCCCAACAGCAAAATTGTAGTAACTTCTTCAGGCTTAGCAACCCCTTTTATAACAAGCAGTCTTTTTAAACTGACCAGATAATTGGCAAAACTCAGTAATAATGATCCGGATGCAGTATTCGGACTATCTTTCCTCTAGGACCCAGAATACTGAAGGCCCAAGCTTGACCTTTGCCATCCGAACGATTGACCTCCACACGGTCAAGGTTTATGGATCTTCCTAGATTCCAGTTTTCTTTAACGGATAGGAAAGGCTGCCATAACTGTGGCTTAGACTGGTTCCTGTGTGGCTTGAGGACATAGAGGAAGTCCCAGACAGCTTCATCACACTAAGCCCCTCACTTAGCCTTGATTTCCTCCATTACCTCCAGAGGAGCATAAGGATAGTCATATCCATATTTCATGGCTACCTTCCTCTGGATGTATCTCTGGAATCGAGAGAACCTGGTAAGCTACTGCCTGTCAGCTCTACCGGGTGGGGCATACGGGTTCTCCACTTTAGAGATCAGATTTGAATAAGCATCGCTCTGAGCCTGGGCCCGAGCATAAGTACGTGGTGGGGACAGATCTGGGACCCTTGTAGCATAGGCCTTTCAGAACCCAGGGTTTATTGCACACCTCATACAGATAACTGCTGCTTTGGTTTCTTCACTGAGTGAACTGATACATGGAGGACTTCCTTTCTCCTCTGTTCCCCAGTCCCACTCAGTCTCCACTTCTGATCCCCATTCACCGATTCCCTCTTCCAGGGATCCAAATCGGCACTCAAACCTGGGTGACCCCACATTGATGATTCCTGGTTCTACCTCACTTGACGAACTGGAGGACCACAGCTTGACCCATCAATCCCCCACTGCCTGTTTAAGAGCTGGACTTCTTGTTGCTGCAACCAACACACCCCGCGAACGCTGCCCAGCCTCTACCATTTTGGTGCATTGCACCTCTGAAATGCATGTCTCCCTGGTCTGGTAGATGGTAGTGCGAGTGTGTACCACTGGTCCCAGCCCCAGCGCTCCCCGGCCTCTTCCAAAGGGAGTAGCTACCACCAGTGTCAGCATTTCAGAGGTGGTCCCTGTCTAACAGTTCACAGAAAGCCTCCTGGGCTGACAGCGCCTTTGCTGCACAGCACCAAACTTCCCCTGTGTCCATAAATGTCAGGTTCTGCATCTCAGTCCGCTCTGCAGGCTCTCTGCCAACACGTGTGATAGTCTATGTGCTCAGGCTCACTCCGGCATCCGCCATCTTCCTACTCTCCACACTTGTGTCCTTCACAGCTACACCCGGCGGTGGAAGTGACGTCACAGCTCCCTCCCACTGTCCGGATTGGCGGCCCGTGACATTCCCAGACTAGCTGAGTCTCTGGCGGTGGCTCCTCCTGCTGGGCAGATCTCTCTGGCATGCTCTTCCCCTCGTGGTACAGTAAACCCTTCACTGTTGCCACCACAACACTGCTCAGCATACATGAATAATACTGTAAAGCAGATAGTGTTCCCTGCCACAGACACATGTACTGTACCTCTGCTTCTTCTGTCTCCACTTGAGTCTCAGTTACACTTTCTTGCTCACGCGCCAACCGAATTCCCACACTGTTGCTGGAGACCATTTCACTACTACCAACTACGTAGCAGACATTCTCCTCTGTAACACATGCACTGATAACCGTGAAGCAGACATTTTCTTCCACAGTGCAGCACATCCTTTCTTCAATTACACTCCCACAATCTGCATAATACGACATGTTATTTCTTGGGTATTCTATTTGACCTTTGCCGGTATCAACCTGCTGCAATAAATCAGGGGAAGAATATCCCGGACGAGCCCCCATATGTAGCAGTGCCCCGTAGGGATTGCTGTATGTAGACTTCCCTGGGATTTCCCTCTTCTTATCATGCAGCCAGTCACCAAGGGTTTTCACACAACTGCCCCTGCAGTGAAGGGGGGAAAACCACTACAAGTTTGTTTTTTTTTTCCAATTACCGCAATGTTCAACTTTTTATAAACAACAAAAAAAGTTAAACTCCAGCTAACACAAGAACAAGCAACACATTTGCTGTTCTGGAAAAAAAAGGTTTAAACCATATTAATAAATTGGACCATCCCTCGCAGTGTTATTAACACATTACTGGGCATTATACAAGGTTGAGAACATCCCTATTCTACATCTTATACCAATTAAAACCTCTCATGGGATGTTATATGGCATTACAACTAAACTTAGCATAACTTAATCTGTAAGGCTGATACATTTATAAGCTGTAAGAGATCTTCTATACCATCTCTGGAAAACTATAGCTCCTATCTTTCCACAGTTACTCAGCTGTTGATGATATCCTGCTAGTCAGTCCTGCCTACTTAAGCCGTTCAGCCCAGTGGATCTCTGCCTTCGCCTTGGTCAACATCACAGAGCCTATCTCCTGCATTCCTGTTTAAAGACTTGCTTTGCTGACATCCCTTCTGGCTCCAGATCCTGCTTGCTGTTCCACTACATTGATCCCTGACTTCTGGCTTGGCTGACTATCCATTCCGGTTACTGAACTTTGGCTATGTTTTGACTACGTTTGTTCTTTTTACTTTTATTATTAAACAAGTGTGATTTAACTGTACTTCTGTCTTGGTCTGATTTCATAGTTTCTGACATATACTTTGTGAGGACCATTGGGTGGCTGCTATCACATACCTTGTAGAAGTGCCTGATATGATAAAGAAAGCCTCTCTTCCACCTCTGACTCAGGGCCCCTGATAGTATATACAGGAGTACAGAGTGGCACAAGCGCCAGAAAGTCTTGCTAGCAGCAGTGCAGGTGCCCACTCTGGGTAGGTGAAGTCATCAGAAGGCTCCAGTAACCAGGGAAGCTGGTAGGCAGCTGCACTAGCAGGATAGTATGCGATTTCCGGTGACAGCAGGAATAAGAGACTTAGACAGGCCAGACCATACACAGACTGGATGAATCGGGTACAGGGCACAGGCAGGAGTGTGGGCAGGAAACAAGCCAGGTCTGGAACCAATCAGTGAAGCAGGAGCCAATGGAGCAGACAGAAGCAGGAGTCAGAGGACAAGCCGAGGTCAGTACAGGAGGAGTTTAAAGAGTAGTCAAGACAAGCCAGGTCAGAAACTGTATTCAGGATACACAATCACAGGAGACTGAAGACAAAGTAGCATTGATCCTGAGCACTGGCCCAGTTTAAATAGCCCGTTTGGCGCCAACGTTTGTCACAAGCACACGTGAGCACCAGCACACAGCTTTGCACATGGGTATGCGCATTAGCAACTGCCCAATTCCTGCGAACATGAAAGAGAACATGTATAAGCCTGTGCACATAAGTCGATCCAGAGGAGCCATCTTGTCTTAGCATACACCATCCCCAGATGACTTTTGAGGTTTGTTGACCCCAGATATGAGGCATTTGGTTTTAACTCTTGGCTGAGTGTTCATGGTATTACATGTACAGTAAAGATGTTCATTTGAAATGTGATGTACCATATTGCAAATTTAATCATCTATAATGTGTAAAATATCTTTTTGTAGACTGGCAAACTCTTCACTATAGAAGATTTATAAAGTCATTAGCCTCTTTGTGCTGAGCTCATGGAAATATGCCGCCTCTCGGTGGCCAGACCTTCATGCCAGGTGGCTGCATATTTGCTTGCAATAGTGCCGATAGAGCTGTGCCGAGAGCGTGCACCCTGTTACCGGCGGCTAACTGAAAGCTCCTGTTTGCCAGGGGCCTGGGGCCACTTGGTACTAGGAACCCCAATTTTGGATATGTTGTACCACTGTGTTTGCACATCAAATTTGGGGTTCCTAGCACTAAGTGGCCCCAGGATATGGGGCCCCAAAGTCGGGTCGCAAAATGTCATTCTCTGCTGCAGTTTACCATCATATTTCTGTTTTTTCTGGTCCAAAAAATAGGGTTCCTTTAAAAACACTTATAAACGCAAACCGTTTGGTCGCGTTTGGCGTCTGAAACATGGAAAACTTTTGCGTCTGAACCCATTTTTTTGCTTCTGGAAAAACGAGGTTAAACCCAACTGCCTAAAAACGCCAAAAAACTAGACTGTGTACATGGACACATAGGATAACATTGAATGAGTGCATGAGGCCTAAGGCTGTAACATAACAAAATGTGGAAAAAGTGAAGTGCTGAAAATACTTTCTGGATACACTGTAACTCTGTCAAAAAAATGTTAATTTTATGTAACCTTGTTGTAATGTTGCATATAATATAATTTATTATATTTTTTTACACTTAGTTGTTATGCCATAAAAAGTCCCATGGGAGGTTTTAATTGGTATAACCTGGCAGTATTATATGGCTTGTCCCAATCCTTGTAACCACCATTTTTTGCTGGACAGCTTGGCCTGCATGTAAATGTGGAGAAAATTGAAATAAATTCCTGTGAAATAAAGAAAAAGGGATGCATAACAATTAGTATTGAAATACAATATTTTTCTCTATAGTCGTTCAATGATATTCTGCTTCATTTGTTACAATTCTCCTCCATAATGGCATTAAAAATATCCGATCAGTAATTTGTCATTGCTGCACAATTAGCGACTAGATCAAATAGCTAATGAAGTCTGATATCAGTTTACAAATATAACAGAAACATTCGAGTGCAACAGAGCAAAATCAATCCTCTCCCCTTCCACGGGGCTGTTTAGTAATAATAGATGCTCATTGTGCGATAGAGGAACACGCAATGTGATTAATAAAACAGTTTTGCTAATTAACTATGTATGAGAGGCAAAAGCCGGGTAAAAATAACACTCTATTGCAGGAAAACGAATGGGGGAAATATAGGGGTTGTCAGCGCTGACTTCTTACCCCCCCCCCCAAAAAAAAAGAAGTTGGCTGACTATTAGGGATGAATGGAGACATTATGGCAAAATAGATTTCACTGCAAAATTTGCGTTTTCAGCATCACAGAAATGTCTGTACAGTTAGCATCTAATTTTACCAACTAATTTTACTATGTGGAAGCTTGCTTAGGGGGAATTTGGTTGAAAAAAAAAATCAGGTTTTTTTGAAAAATGTTCCATACTGCTTTGCAAGCCCCACAATGTCCTTTTCAAGCCCATCCCTTTTGAGCAGAGGTGCCCCTCCTTCATTCTGGCCTTTTGACTGGGGTGGCTGGCTGTATAGTATACCTGTTGGTATGATGGGAAGGAACCCCATTTGAGTGCCCACTGGGTAAGGTGAAGTTGGCAGTACTTCCAGGGGCATATGAACAGGGGTTGCAGGGGCTGCATTTGCGACCCAGCCCCATACTCCAGGGGGCCCTCTGTACACTTAGATAAGAGGGGTAGCAGAGGCGGCATATAGAGGATCCAATCCCCTCCATTTTCCTCCTGCGGCCGCTCAAAGGCAAATGGAGTGAAGTGGTTCCTCTACATGCCATCCCTCTTATCCCCCTCCATATGGGGATGCTTTCAGGATGGAGAGCAATAAAGGGGCAGCTAAATATGTCATTTACTGGCCCCTTCCTTGTCTTAATGAATAGAGTCAGTGATTTGTACCGATCACTGACATTTTTTGTTGTTTTATTAATTCATAGCTGAGGCATAGTAAACTGTGTTTACTATGCTTCAGTTTTTAAATGAATGGGAAGCTCAGTACAGAGCTACAATGAGGGAAAAAAGTATTTGATCCCCTGCTGATTTTGTATGTTTGCCCACTGAAAAAGAAATGATCCGTCTATAATTTTAATGGTAGGTTTATTTTAACAGTGAGAGACAGAATAACAACAACAAAAATCCAGAAAAACTTTATAAATTAATTTGAATTTTAATGAGTGAAATAAGTATTCGATCCCCTACCAATCAGCAAGATTTTTGGCTCCCAGGTGTCTTCTATACAGGTAATGAGCTGAGATTAGGAGCACTCCCTCAAAGGGAGTGCTCCTAATCTCAGCTTGTTACCTGTATAAAAGACACCTGTCCACAGAAGCAATCAATCAGATTCCAATCTCTCCACCATGGCCAAGACCAAAGAGTTGTCCAAGGATGTCAGGGACAAGATTGTAGACCTACACAAGGCTGGAATGGGCTACAAGACCATCGGCAAGCAGCTTGGTGAGAGGATGACAACAGTTGGTGCGATTATTCGCAAATGGAAGAAATGCAAAATAACTGTCAGTCTCCCTCTGTCTGGGGCTCCATGCAGGATCACACCTCGTGGAGTTTCAATGATCATGAGAACGGTGAGGAATCAGCTCAGAACTAAACGGGAGAATCTTGTCAATGATCACATGGCAGCTGGGACCATAGTCACCAAGAAAACAATTGGTAACACACTACGCTGTGAAGGACTGAAATCCTGCAGCGCCCGCAAGGTCCCTCTGCTCAAGAAAGCACATGTACAGGACCTTCTGAAGATTGCTAATGAACATCTGAATGATTCAGAGGAGAACTGGGTGAAAGTGTTGTGGTCAGATGAGACCACAATCGAGCTTCTTGGCCTCAACTCAACTCGCCGTGTTTGGAGGAGGAGGAATGTTGCCTATGACCCCAAGAACACCATCCCCCACCGTCCAACATGGAGGTGGAAACATTATGCTGTGGGGGTGTTTTTCTGCTATGGGGACAAGACAACTTCACCGCAGCAAAGCGATGATAGACGCGGTCATGTATCGTCAAATCAAGGGTTTTGCCACCAAGTACTAAGTCATGTTTTGCGAAAAGGGTCAAATACTTATTACACTCATTAAAATGCAAATCAATTTATAACTTTTTTTGAAATGTGTTTTTCTGGATTTTTTTTGTGGTTATTCTGTCTCTCGCTGTTAAAATAAACTGACCATTAAAATTATAGACTGATCGTTTCTTTGTCAGTGGGAAAATGTACAAAATCAGCCGGGGATCAAATACTTTTTTCCCCCTCACTGTATTCCTGTCCATTCACTCTGTGCAGCCGAGGCTGCAGAGATGGAGATTGAGGGCCGTAAAAATAAAAGTGTAAAAATAAATAAGTAAATAAAATTGTAAAAAATAATAATTAAAAAAAATAACAAAAAAAAGAGAAAGGTCACTAGACCACAATACCACTTGGTCTTCTGTGCACAGTTACTAATTAGGTAGGCCTTTTGGCTGAGACCAGGGTCATTTTTTGTTACCAGGCCGCAAGGCCTCACCATTGCAACTGTACTGGCCCCTTTTTTTAATTTCTTTTTTTATTTTCCTCTTCATGTGTGTGTGTCACATGCACTTATATATACTGTATGTGTTTTTCTTCACTCAGAATTGTAGGATGTGGGTTTTCGAGGCTGACCCTGAAGTCTAGGGGGAGGATGTGTGGCCCTTGGGTTCCTTCCTCTCCTGCTTTGGTGGGATTTCTCTTTGGGAGAGCCCCTGACCTAGTACTCATTGGTTGGCTTAGCCTGATCAGGAGGAGCTGGGTCCTCTGGGTCATTTGGCTAGGTCTAGGTGGACATACGTATGCCTTACCCCTGGGTGAGTGCTGTACCCCAAGGGGTCAGGGAAGGGACTGTCCTCTTTGGGAGGGGACCAATTGACACATTTAACCGCTTGCCGACCAGCTGCCGAAGTTATACTGTGGCAGAATGACATGGGCAGGCGAATCGCCATCATGTTACGTCGGCTCCAAAAGTGGCCACTAGGGGCTTGCCCCCGGAGCCAATGCGAGCACCCGGCGGTCTTGATGACCCCGCGATCGCTCGTAACACGGCAAGAAGCGGGAGCTCTGTATGTAAACACAGAGCTCCCGGATCTCTGAGGGGAGAAGAGACAGATCGTCTGTAATACAAAGTATGAACAGCGATCTGTCATCTCCCCTAGTCAGTCCCCTCCCCCCTTCAGTTAGAACACACAATAGGGAACACAATCAACTCCTTGATCGCCCCCTAGTGTTAACCCCTTTACTGGCAGTGACATTTTTACAGTAATCAATGCATTTTTATTGCACTAATCGCTGTATTAATGCCAATGGTCCCAAAAATGTGTCAAAATTGTCCGATGTGTCCGCCATAATGTTGCAGTCATGATAAAAATCGCAGATCACCACCATTACTAATAAAAAAAAAATAATAATAAAAATGCCATAAATCTATCCCCTATTTTGTATATGCTATGAATTTTGCACAAACCAATCAATATACACTTATTGCGTTTTGTTTTTTTTTTTTTACCAAAAATATGTAGAAGAATACATATCGGCCTAAACTGAGGAAAAAACATGTTTTTTATATATTTTTGGGGGATATTTATTATAGCAAAAAGTAAAAAATAATGCGTTTTTTTCCAAATTGTCGGCCTTTTTTTGTTTATAGCGCAAAAAATAAAACCGCAAAGGTGATCAAATACCACCAAAAGAAAGCTCTATTTAAGGGAAAAAAAGGACGTCAATTTTGTTTGGGTGCAACGTCGCACAACCGCGCAATTGTCAGTTAAAACGACACAGTGCCGAATCGCAAAAAGTGCTCTGGTCAGGAGGGGGGTAAAATCGTCCGGGGCTGAAGTGGTTAAAGTGAGCGTTTTTTTGTTCGCGTTCATGACACTTTTTTAGTTTAATTATGGCGTTTTGTTTTTGCGCAATACACTGTGGGGTCAAAAAAAAAAAAGAAGGGGTGTCACAGGCAGGATCACAGGTGAAAATACAGGGGAAAAAAAGTCTTAACAAAAAAACAAGAAAAAGAATGCAGTCACATCTAAAGACTGGCAAGCTGCAATATATTACATTTTGTACTCGGGGGTTAGATAGGCTTTAAATCTCATTTTACTGCCATTATGTCTTTTTTAAGCACACAGAGCTCCGAACGTCTAGCACAGGTTCAGTCGCTCGGCACAAAACAAGACATCTTGCATCCTGCAAAAAATCCAGCTCTCTTTGTCTTGGTTATAGACTTCTTAGCATATTGAAGATTTAGAAACCATCAAAGCAACACTGGGACTCGAAGGGAAAGCATCGCTCAGCATTTCTTTGCATTTTACAAAATGTCGTAATCCAGAAAAAGTTCTTACTTTCACACCTTCGTTTATAACCTATCAACGCAAACTATTCCCGCTTCTACCGCAGAAGTAAATGAAATGACTCTCGGGGTCGGCCGGCCCTTTGTTTTTCCATTTCTTTGTGAGAAACCTGCAGATTTCTATGCATACCAACAGGACCTTTTGGCTTGCATTGCCGCACTGACGCTTCACTTTTAGGATGAGCCGAACATTCTTTTACACTCCTCAAAAGAAAAACAGCTGTAAATTATTTTTATATTTGAGTTGGCTTGTTCCACTGCCTCAGTTTCCTTTGTGTATCTTTGTGTCTGTCCAATGCTACCAGCACTTTTAATAACGCAAACGCTCACTAAAATTCAGTAAGACAGTGGTGGGCGCTCCATAAGGGGCACAGGGGCGCCTCCCCCCTTTACCCATGCACCCAGCTCCTAATTCACATGCAGGGTGCCGGACGCATTGGATTTCAATTTTTTTTTTTTTTTTTTGGGATCACATGTTTAGGGCCTAAGGCTCTAATTGGCGTCAAAGCCCACCCAGTTGTGTGACATTAGCGAATTAATATTCGCCAATGTCTTCCTGCTTCTCCTCCCGGCCAATCAGGAAGTGGGTCCTGAGACCCAATTGGCCTGGGAGTCCTAAGACCCGGTTGGCCGCGAGTCCTAAGTCCTGATTGGTCAGGAGGAGAAGCGACCGCCGGGACTTGGGAGGAGACACAGCGGGGGGGAAGCCACCGAAGCCACGACCCGGATGGAGTAAGTGCAGGGCCGGCGGGGGGGCATGGCAGGCAATGGGTGAGCAAGAAAAGAAGGGGTTGAGGAGGGGGGGTTTGGAATTTTGATGCAATGATCGATAGAGCAAGCAACAGGGTAGGTGCGATGTGGTTTGGCTGGCTGGTTGGGTGGGGGCCGCGGGTTGCCCCCCCAAGAAAATTGAGCACCAGCCACCACTGCTGTAGGAGTATTGTAACTATGTTTGTATATTTATGTGATCTTATTTAAACATTTTTATTGAGACTTCTACTTAACATACCGAAGTATAGACTGTAAGAATAAAAATTGAAATAGGGGAGGGTAAATGGTACTGCTAAACTATAAAAATGTGTATAAGACTCCAAAAGTGTCAAGTCAGACTCCTAGTGATTGTTCATTGACATAGTTACATAGTAAGATTGAAAAAAGGCACAAGTCCATCTAGTTCAACCATAAAAAAAGAAAATAAATAAATTAAATGAAAAAAAAATCATACAATCCCATATACCCAATCCTATACCCACAGTATAGGACATATACTTTCATAAAATTTCATCAAGTGTAATTCATATACCGTGCTATTAAAAGTGCAATGTGCAAAAAATACAAAGGTGACCATCAATTGATTCCAATGAATTCATAATACAAAAATATATAAAGTTCTGGTGCAAAATAATAGTCCAAATGGCCACAGCCAAGACTGACACAAAAACATAATTTTATATATATAATGTCCTTATATGACAATAAAAGCATCCATGGGTCTGGGACAGCGTGCGTTCCACAGATCAAGTATCAAAAACTGGAAGTGACCAATCTGTGGAACGCATGCTGTCCCAGACCCACAGATGCTTTTATTATTACTAGCAATCTTGAAAGGGACTATAAGCTGACAAGATGATTGATGAATGTTCTGCTACAGAAGAACAAAGGACCAAAAGGCATTGAAGAAGATATATCGACATGATACATGGACAATGCTGCCCCTAGAGACCAATTCAGCAAGACCAACAGTAATATAATGTATTGAGGAGGACTGCCCCATAAGTACTGTGATTCGTCAAAAGTCTAGATGGGGTGGCAATGGGGTTGGGTCTGGATGGTGTATGATTGAAGTATAAAAGAACTGAACAAGTCTGAGAGCCTCCGCTCTACCATGTTCTCTCTTGGTTCAACCTGGTGGCTCTCTGAGCCGCATGGCTCCCTCTCTGTCATCTTGAACCCAGCCCATGTGATAAGTATCTTTGATGTTCTTGTATTATATGTTCTGGTGTTATATGCGTTGTGATACCTTTTTTTAGTATGTTAGCGTTTTCCTATTTTCTTGGGAAATAAATAAGACTTTGTTTTATTAAGCAGTGTACTTGGTTTCATAGCTAACCTTGTATTATTGTGATATCAACAGTAACTTGTGATCAGAGTTTTAATAGACTAGCTAACTATAGGAATAGGCAAGGTAATACATATATTGTCAGGGGAATGGCAGAATCAGAGCCTGTCAGTATCGGCACTTCCCCATGCGCCTGCGTGGTAGAGTTGCACATCAGCGAGTACCGTTACACAATCGGCGGGTACGAGCGTGTGTTCCGAACGGATCAGCTCACGTGGGTGCACGACGCAGTGCATCAACACGAACGCGTGCGCGCACAACGAGACGTCCCCCTGGTGGGCCTATATAAAGACAGCTATGTCCTGTGTTTGTTGCTGGTTTGTCTTTTCAGCTCCTGTAACCTGTTCCTGAACCTGTGTACCTGTGCCTGCCCGTTGTGACCCGGATCGACCTTAACCTCGCTTGAACCTCTCTTGTGCTTGACTCTTGGCTACCTTTTGGACTTCTCTACCTGCCTGATCACCCGTGTCTGACCCTCGCCCTGCTCTTGGACTTTGCTTCTGCCTCATCCTAGTGTTGGATCTTCAGCCTGCTGGACTACCCGTGTTTGACCCTCGGCCTGCTCTTGGACTCTGCTTCTGCCTCATCCTAGTGTTGGATCTTCAGCCTGCTGGACTACCCGTGTTTGACCCTCGGCCTGCTCTTGGACTCTGCTTCTGCCTCATCCTAGTGTGGGATCTTCAGCCTGCTTGACCACTCGTGTTTGA
Source organism: Aquarana catesbeiana (assembly GCF_042186555.1). NCBI lineage: Eukaryota > Metazoa > Chordata > Amphibia > Anura > Ranidae > Aquarana > Aquarana catesbeiana. Next base: position 402,062,972 of record NC_133329.1, read on the forward strand.
CCCTCGGCCTGCTCTTGGACTCTGCTTCTGCCTCATCCTAGTGTGGGATCTTCAGCCTGCTTGACCACTCGTGTTTGACCCTCGGCCTGCTCTTGGACTCTGCTTCTGCCTCATCCTAGTGTGGGATCTTTAGCCTGCTTGACCACTCGTGTTTGACCCCTGGCCTGTTCTGGGACTTCTGCCTTCGTGTTCGACCCTCTGCATCCGGCTCCAGTCTTCATCTCCAGACTCCTGCCCAGCTGACCCCTGGGAGGTGTCAGCCACCCAGCATGGATCACTTCTCCACCTAAAGAATCTCCCAGCTATTCCACTACCTGCTGGCGACCCGTGCTTCTTCGTGCCCAATACCCACTGTGCCACTTCCAGAGGGTATCGTGCGCCCAGCTGCAAGGGGAGCCTCTCTCAGCAACTCGGCCTTGGTGAGTACCTGACATATATGCAATAAATAGAGGGAACCCCTAACCACCCTCGAATAATATTTATTGTACCAATTACTTCAGGGATCTTTTTTTTCCATTTTTTTTTCATCATTTGAGGTGTGGCTCACTTTATTGCTCAACCTTACCTCAATAATCTTTTCTAAAATGCATACAGTATGGAGCCCAAAACCATTTAGCGCTAAAACACTGTAATCTTGCTTCATATGTGGCACGGGCTCTTGAAGAATAGCGCACATCGGGGGGGGGCGGCGTGTAGCGTAATCGGCTGTCTACTTTGTGAAGAAAGGTCACCGCTGTTCAAACCTACAGAAATGATACATGATGTATTCTTGAAGAGATAAAAGCTAATTGACATTTTCCCGGGGTTAAGCTGGGCGCTCATTCAGTAACAAAAACCCAGTGACATTTAAGAAAGGTGAACAAACAATGGTTCTATGGCGCGAAGAGTTGTAATTTGTGAGGAAAGGTCGCTCTTCACCTTGTCTCGTGTCCGCGGCGTTGTTGGGAAGGGATACTCAGTTATACTCAGCCTGATCCTGTAAAACAGAAGAGCATATCACATAAGTATTTAACCACTTCAGCCCCGGAAGAATTTACCCCCTTCCTGACCAGAGCACTTTTTGCGACGCTTTAACTGACAATTGCACGGTCGTGCGACGTTGTACCCAAACAAAATGTACGTTCTTTTTTTTCCCCACACATAGAGCTTTCTTTTGGTGGTATTTGATCACCTCTGCTTTTTTTTAAATGTTTTGCGCTATAAATAAAAAAGGGCCGACACTCTTAAAAAAAAAAGATTTTTTACTTTTTGCTATAATAAATACCACCCCTCCCCCCAAAAAAATGTCTTCATCAGTCTAGGGCCAATATGTATTCTTCTACATATTTAAAAAAATCGCAATAAGCGTATATTGATTGGTTTGCGCAAAAGTTATAGCGTCTACAAAATAAGAGATAGATTTATGGCATTTTTTTTAATCATTTTTTTTTTTACTAGTAATGGCGGTGAGCTGCAATTTTTAGGGGGACTGCGACATTATGGTGGACAGATCGGACACTTTTGACGCTTTTTTTTGGGACCATTGCCATTTATACAGCGGTTGGTGCTATAAAAATGCACTGATTACTGTATAAATGTCACTGGCGGGGAAGGGGCTAACACTAGGGGGCGATCAAGGGGTTAAATGTTCCCTGGGAGGTTTTCTAACTGTTGGGGGGAGGGGACTGACTGGGAGTAGAGAGAGATCGCTGTTCCTATTCACTAGGAATAGACAATCATTCTGTACTTCCCTGTCAGAACGGGGATCTGTTTGTTTACATTGACAGATCCTGTTCTGGTTCTCTGTGGAGCGATCATGGGTGGCCGGCAGACATTGCAGCCACGCGCATCAGCTCCCCCCGAACGTGCAGCGGGCGCGCGGGTGTCTGCTATCGCTGTTAAACGGACCAACGTGCAACTACGACGATTCGCGGGAACGAGCCGACCTGCCGCAGTATAATGACGGCAGCTGGTCGGCAAGTGGTTAACCATTTCCCTTTTCACCCCCCTACAGACTAGAACAGCTTTTACATTTCTGCTATTAACATGTTTATTTGGCAATGACTTTTATCTAAAGTATTACTAAACCCAGGACTCTGCAGTCACTATATCTGGTCTCCCACAGTACACAGAACATGGAAATGAAATTATTTTAGTAAATATAAACTGCTAAATACTTTTTCTCGTCAGCAGTTTATAGCAGTCTTGTGACTTCTGTCAGTGTCTGGTTAAAGCTTGTATGAGGAGTTTTCATTCTCCCCTGATCTCCTGTCTGGACAGTGCTGATTGGCTTTGTGCTGATCACATGCACCCTCCCAAGAAAACACTCTCTAGCAATACACACCAAACTGAGCATGTGCAACTTGTCTATTTTCAGGAAATAATTAGGGGACAGTGGGAGAAGGGGAGGATCAGAGAAGACAGGATCGAACAGCCTTTATACACAATGCAGAGGATTAACCCCTTAGGTTCTACAATGAGTATAACAAGCATGCTTTACTGCGTACAGAGACTGATTTTACTGTTGTGGATTTAGTAAGACTTTAATACTTATTACCTCTATTTTTTTTTTTTTAAGGACAAACAGGGTTTTTTTTCTGATATTGCCTTGCAAAAATTATTATTTGTTTTGCAATGCTTAGACAAAAAACATAGTTTAAAAAATGTCCTTTTTCTCTCTTTTGACCAGTGTAGCCACAAGACGAGAACTTTTCTGGAACTTCTTGTTTAGAAGTTTTAAATTAGTAATTTTATATATATATATATATATATATATATATATATATATATATATATATATATATATAATTTTTTTTAAGCAGAGACCCTAGAGAATAAAATGGCGAACATTGCAATATTTTTTTGTCACACAGTATGCAGTTTTTATAAAAACACTTTAATGAATTAAAAAAAAAGAAAAACACAAAAGTTATTGCATTTTTTTTTTTTGAATATAATGTAAAAGATGAGTAAATAAATACTTATAAATGTTGGAATCACTACTATTGCCACATCCGTAATAATTGGAGATAGGAGGGAAAGGGAAAACCTTAAGGTTCTGACTTTAGAGGCATTGTAGGCCACATGAAATATGTAAAAATATATAAACTTTATTAGTACAATACATTAAAAAGAATTTGCAGAAGCAACAACATGTAGCTTAAAGCAGAATTTCAGTCATTTTTTCATCTTTCCATCTAGTAAATCTTCTGCCCTTGTTGTTGTTTTAACTTTGGATAGTAAAATGTTTTTTTTTTCTGCCAGTAAATCCCTTATACAGCCCACTTCCTGTTTCTTGTCTGGTCATTAGCCTAGGCTTATGACATCATACACAGCTCTCTCTCTCACTCTCCTGAGAGTTTGCCAGCAGGGGGGGGGGGGGGGGGGTGAGTCATAAGAGGGCCAATGAGAGCTGCAGAGCTGGAGTTGTGCCTCTGTGTGTCTGTGTAAATCCAGGAAGTGCACAGGCAGCAGCTTCAGCTGCCCACAGTTAAAATGGCTGCAGCCATGTAACATCTTCTTTCACATTATACAAAAAAATGGGCTAACTTTACTGTTTAGTTATTTTTTTTTTAATTAATTAACCACTTAAGGACCAGCCTCGTTTTGGATTTTAGATGATTACATATTTAAAACAGTTTTTTTTGCTAGAAAATTACTTAGAACCCCCAAACATTATACATTGTTTTTTTTCTAACATCCTAGAGAATAAAATGGCGGTCATTGCAATATTTTTTTTCACACCGTATTTGCGCAGCGGTCTTACAAGCGCACTTTTTTTGGGAAAAAAAAATCACTTTTTTGAATAAAAAAATAAGACAACAGTAAAGTTAGCCCAATTTTTTTTTTATATTGTTAAAGATAATATTACACAGAGTAAATTGATACCCAATATGTCATGTTGCAAAATTGCGCCCGCTCGTAGAATGGAGTCAAACTTACCCTCAAAAATCTCCATTGGCGACGTTTAAAAAATTCTACAGGTTGCATGTTTTGAGTTACAGAGGAAGTCTAGGGCTAGAATTATTGCTCTCACTCTAATGATCGCGGCGATACCTCACATGTGTGGTTTGACCGCCATTTTCATATGCGGGCGCTACTCACGTATGCGTTCGCTTCTGCGCGCACGCTCGTCGGGACAGGGCGTTTTTAAAAAAATTTTTTCTTATTTATTTTATTTTATTTTATTTATTTTTACACTTTTTTTTTTTTTTTTAATAATTGGGTCACTTTTATTCCTATTACAAGGAATGTAAACATTCCTTGTAAAAGAAAAAAGAATGACAGGACCTCTTAAATATGAGATCTGGGTCAAAAAGTCCTCACATCTCATATTTGGACTAAAATGCAATAAAAAAAATGTAATTTGAAAAAATGTGGCTTTAAGAGGTATGGGCGGAAGTGACGTTTTGACGTCGCTTCCGCCCTGCAGTGTCATGGAGACGGGTGGGGGCCATCTTCCCCTCACTCCTCTCCATGCACAGCTAGGGGAAACATCCCATTGTCTCCGCCTCTGCTGAGGGCTCCGGTAAGTGGCGGAGGGCACCGGATCGAGGCGGGAGGGGGGGCCCTCTCCCATCACCGATATAAGTGATCTCACAGCGAATTGCGCAGCAGAGACCACTTTTATCTTGTAGCCGACCGCTGGCCGAAAACGGGGATACCGGGGTTAAGGCAGCTAGCTGTTGCCATAACAACGACATCTGTCCCCAAAAAAGCGACATACATCGGCGTGCGGCGGTCGGCAAGTGGTTAAAGTGTATTTTTTTTTTTAAAAATTGCGTTTGAAAAACCGCTGCGCCAATACGGTGTGACATAAAATATTGCAACAACCACCATTTTATTCTCTAGGGTCTCTGCTAAAAATATATATCATGTTTGGGTGCTCCAAATAATTTTCCAGGAGAAAATAATGCTTTTTACTTGTAAGCAACAAATAGTCTTTAATAAATGGTTAAACTTCCCTCATCTACAGAGTTCTTTACTTTGATAAAAGAACAAAAAGATACTTTGTTTCTACTTATTCACATGCTGTAATAAAACTTAGTAGGCTGCCCAGATTTTTTTCTTCCAGCTGTAAGAACTCTCTGCACTTGTTAGAAAGATTGTGACATGCTGTTTTGAAGATCGGGAAGGGAAAAAGATCGCGATTTAGATTCTTAAAGAGGAAGTAAACCCTGACGGGTGTTACTTTCTTTTTGTTTCCCTGCAAATGTAAAGCATAATGGGCTACTATGCATCGCATAGTAGCCCATGATGTGACACTTACCTGCAGGAGAAGCCCGCCATGTCCCCTTCTTCCTCGCTAGTAGCGAGCGTCCATTCTTCACCCCTCTTCCTTCCGGGGCCGCGAACTCCGGCTCTTAGACTGGCCGGAGTCGCGTGACGTCACGTGACGTCACTCCCACGCATGCGTGCGGGAGCCGCCTTTAACGGCATGACCCGATCTAGAAACGGCACAGCGTACCCTTTCTAACTCCGGTGCATGCGCAGAAGAAAATCACCCTACGCCAGTTTGCAAGTATCTCCTAGACCGTGCAGGTCTGGGAGATATTTCAAGCACCGACAGGTAAGCCTTAATCTAGGCTTACCTGTAGGTCAAAGTGGTTGTAAAGGGTTTACAACCACTTTAGCGATTGATCGTGCAGCTCTACCATGTAGGATGAGTGAGCCCCTGTGCGTCAACGTGTTTCACTTGTTCGCTTCATCAGGACACACGCAAGGGTAGTCTGAGAGAAACAGGTCTCACTTAGACAAGTCAGACCTGTTTTTCTCAGACTACCCCTGCGTGTGTCCTGCATCAAAACACCCACAAGCATGTAAAACGATCGCCCCGGGCGGACACCGGAGCAAAAGAACCGGGTGGTCTAATTCCAATACAAGTCTCTGTGAGCGAGAGGTGAGCATTTAAATCACTGTATATATAAATGAATTTAGCGCCGATTATCTAGGACAAAACAACGATCAAAGCTGCATTTGAACAGAACTTCAATCAGATAAGCCATAGAAGGCGCCATCAGTAAAGAAGAAGCAGCCTGGCATTTAGTAAGAAGTTGACAAAGGATTATATTGTCAAGACACAAATATGTCTAATCGGACAGCCTATTCCATGCGACCGCAACGCCACCCAGAGATATACCTGCTAAATAGATACCTAACACGTCACGCTTTAACCGCTTGAGGATCACCGCACACAGATGCACGTCGGCAGAATGGCACAGGCAGGCAAATGGGCGTACCTGTACATCCCTTTGAAATTGCCGCCTATCGGGCGCAGGCGGGAGCGTGCCCCGCGGGTCCCGGGAACTCGATGTTCGCCAGCGGCCTGCGATTGCGGTGTGGAGAGGTAGAACGGGGAGATGTCTATGTAAACAAGGCATTTCCCTGTTCTGCCTTGTGACATGACAGATCTACTGCTCCCTGTCATCGGGAATGGTGATCGCTGTCATGTCAGTGCTAGCCCCTCCCACCCACAGTTAGAACACCTCCCTAGGACACACTTAACCCCTTGATCGCCCCCTAGTGTTTAATCCCCTTACCTGTCAGTGTCATTTACACAGTAATCAGAGCATTTTTATAGCACTGATCACTGTGTAAATGACAATGGGCCCAAAATAGTGTTAAAAATGTCCGCCATAATGTCATGATAAAAATCGCAGATTGCCGCCATTACTAAAAAAAAAAAAAAAAAAAATAATAAAAATGCTATAAATCTATCCCCTATTTTGTAGACGCTATAACTTTTGCGCAAACCAATCCATATGCACTTATTGCGATTTTTTTTTTTTACCAAAAATATGTAGAATACATATCAGCCTAAACTGAGAAAAAATTTGTTTTTTTTATATATTTTTGGGGGATATTTATTAAAGCAAAAAGTAAAAAATATTGCTTTTTTTTGTTTATAGCGCAAAAAATAAAAACCGCAGAGGTGATCAAATACCCCCAAAAGAAAGCTGGGAAAGTGGGAAAAAAAGGACGTCAATTTTGTTTGGGTGCAATGCGGCTCGACCGCGTAATTGTCAGTTAAAATAACGCGGTGCCGTATCGCAAAAAAAATGGCCTGGTCAAGAGAGGGGGTAAATCCTTCCAGGGCTGAAGTGGTTAGAATTGTGCACACTTGTGGAATGGCGACAAACTACGGTACTTAAAAATCTCCATAGTTGACATTTTACATTTTTTTACAGGTTACTTGTTTGGAGTTACAGAGGAAATCTTGCACTAGAATTATCGCTCTCGCTCTAACGATCATGGGGGATACCTCACATGTGTGGTTTGAAGATTGTTTACATATCCTTGAGCTATTTACGTAAGCGTTTGCTTCTGCGCATGAGCACGGAGGGATGGGGCCCTTTGATCATTTTTTTATTTTACTTTTTATTTTTTATCTGTTTATCTTTACTGTCCCTTTTATTCATTTTTTTGATCACTTTTATTTCTATTACAAGAAATGTAAACATCCTTTTTAATACAAATAAGGATGGCAGGTCCTCTTATTGAGAGATCTGGGGTCAAAAAGACCCCGAATCTCCCATTTACCTTTAAAAGCAAAAGCAAAAAAATATTTTTTTTAACTTTTACTGAAACGAAAAAAAAAAAAAAAGAAAAATTGCCCGGCCCTCCAAGGGCATAGAGACAAGTGGCGGCCATCTTGGCATCACTTGTCTCCCTACCCAGCTAACGGACGCACCGGATCATTCTTGAGCTTACTCGGGTAAGCCCGGGAATGACTGGGAAGCAGCGGGGCCTCCCGCCACTTCTTAAAGTGATCCCGTGGTGAATCCGCCCATGGGGCCAATTTAATCTGTAAAAAAAATAGTAAAATAAAAGTAAAAATTAAAAAAAAAAAATATTGGGGCTAAAAAAAAAAAAATATCGGGGTTATGGCAGCTAGCTACCATAACCCCGGTTTTTAACATCAAAATATTGACATGTGTTTACTATGGGCTGTCAAGTGGTATTATCGTTTCTCTATATTTTATAAATGCTCTATGAATTCTAGAATGATGCTAAAACTATGATCATGGTACAAAAACAGTTATTTTCAAATTAAATAAAGTTTTTACTTTCTTTTTTTTGCACTTTTTCCAATGTGCAACTACAAAAATTATTAAAAGTAAAAAAAAAAAAGAAGTAAAAACTAAAAAAAGAGGTTTAACCCTACTTCATGACCAGGCCATTTTTTTTGCGATATGGCACTGCGTTATTTTACCTGATAATTGTGCAGTCGCGCGACGCTGTACCCAAATAAAATTGATGTCCTTTTCTTTCCACAAATAGAGATTTCTTTTGGGGGTATTTGATCACCTCTGCGGTTTTTATTTTCTGCGCTATAAACAAAGAAAAGAGCGTAAATTTTGAATAAAAGAGTATATTTTTTACTTCATGCTAAAAAAACATTAAAAAAAATTTTAAAAATTTAATCTATTCATATATTTAGGCAATACTGTATTCTGCTACATATTTTTGGTAAAAAAAAAATAAAATAAATCCCAATAAGCGTATATTGATTGGTTTGTGCAAAAGTTATAGCGTCTACACACTATGGGATATATTTATGGAATTGTTCATTTTTTTTTTTTCTAGTAGTAATGGCAGTGATAAGAGATTTTTTTAGCGGGATTGCGACATTGGGGCGAACAAATGGGACACCTGATTGACACTTTTGACATTTTTTGGGTACCAGTGACACCAATACAGTGATCAGTGCTAAAAAAATAAATAAAAAAAATACAATGTTTACAACCACTTTAGCTGTTTGCTGGCATACAGATTTAAAAATAAATGTGTGATACAAATAAAAACCGACTGTAACAGAGCTCTGTGTAGCCGCGGGGAATCTTTTACAGATAATCAGTACTATACAGATGCAGGGTGGACATCCTGGTGGGACAATTCCACAGAACACTGATTACTGATGTACTAACCACACCAAAGATAAAACCTGTTTATTAATCGCTCGATGCAGTTATTAGATTTAAATTATCAGCTTGTATTTATATAGGTCATTGTTAACTTTGAAAACAGCCTTAAACATTAAATTAAATTAAATTAAATTAAATTAAATTAAATTATTATTATTCTAACACACTATTGCATTATTTCTTTTTTTTTGTCAAAAAAAAAACCCAGGGGAAGTAGAAAATATTACACTTATTATAGTAATGGAATTTGAATGCCTAATTAAAGGTTTTATTTAGTTTTTGCTAGAATGTGAAAGGAAAAAAAAAAAGGTCTCGTTAGAGATAGTGCCATCATTTAAAAATGTGTTTTTCATGGATAAATTGATTTTTCATGCACCTATGGATTTTGCTGTAGGCATAATTGTGTGGAACTGAAACAATTCAATCTTGCTTATTGAGCTGCTTAGGCAAAGTTTGATTTAAAAAAAAAAAAATAGAGGGTGGAATTTTTCTTCTTTTTTGGGGAGGAGGAGGGGGGGTTGTTTAGCTTATTTTATCTTCCATTCCAGGACAGACTAACCAACTTGCATCTCTATAGCGAGGAAGATGTAAGAGTAAGGCCCCATTCCTCGTTCATACGCGACCATGTGCCTTTCAGTATTGGAGAGGAGAGGGGGTGCTTTGAGAGTTTTTCCCCCCAAAAAATGTCCAAAAGTGTTGCAAGGAACTCTTTGCACTGTTCCAGTGTGCAGGAAATTCACTACTGAGATACACGGTGTGTTGGGTAAATATTCAGTTTTTTTTTTTTTTTAATATACTGTAAATAAACAAATGACAGTAAGCATTCTTGATGCTGAATCTATGTACAAAACAAAGTTTCAGCACCCTGGAGAGTGTCTGTGGGCAAATACACTAAATTACCAAAACTATTGGGACGCCTGCCTTTACACGCACATGAACTTTAATGGCATCCCAGTCTTAGTCCGTAGGATTCAATATTGAGTTGGCCCACCCTTTGCAGCTATAACAGCTTCAACTCTTCTGGGAAGGCCGTCCACAAGGTTTAGGAGTGTGTCTATGGGAATGTTGGACGAGAAGTCCTGGCTCGCAATCTATCCTCTAATTCACCCCAAAGGTTGTTCTATGGGGTTGAGGTCAGGAATCTGTGAAGGCCAGGCAAGTTCCTCTACCCCAAACTCGCTCATCCATGTCTTTATGGACCTTGCTTTGTGCACTGGTCCAAGTCATTTGGTGGAGGGGGGATTATGGTGGGGGGTTGTTTTTCATGGGTTGGGCTTGGCCCCTTAGTTCCAGTGAAGGGAACTCTTAGAACATTTTGGACAATTTCATGTCTCAACTTTGTGGGAACAGTTTGGGGACCTTCCTGTTCCAACATGACTGCGCACCAGTGGTTAAAAGATGTAATATTTATAATTATAATTTATGCAATTGTTCTTTAGATCCAACTGTCCCCCTGAAGAGACCGCATACAGGTCGAAACGTGTCGGCGCTTGCTATCCATGTAACATTATGTAATGTAAAAATGCGTACTAATATGTGTTTGTTACTGCACTGGGGAATATGAATTGTGTTACTGTACCAGAGATTTTTTCTATATACCGTATTTCAATAAACCATGATATTTGGCAAAATCATTTTATATATCCATTAAGAACTTCTTTTTTGATTCTGTACATTGCTGTTTTAAAGCCCCATGGGGGAAAACAATTCTTCTATAACCTAATTTCGGGGTGTGCAGCTCCTTTCATCACTTCTATATGTGTCCTTCCTTTATCGTAGTTCAATTTTGGGTGGTTAAACACCCCTTCCCCACCATGACACATTAGAGATAAGACATGAGCTGTGTGTTTCCTTTTTGCTATCTTCACGACTCCTGCATTTTGCTAACTAATTTTCTTATACTTGTTTAATTTTCAATGGTTCCATGCATCAGGAGGAATCTAAATTAGACTCCTGTATCGCATGATGCTCAAATGCCTTACATGGCATTTGCTGACAAACCCTATTTATACGCTATGCAGGAATGTGAGGACTTGGAATCAGCACACAGCCCATGTACCTAACACTAGATCATTAACTTCTTCTGTCTGCCATACTGGCGAATCAATGAAGTTAACTACCCAATGTCCAATTGGCACGATCTATATTATCATGTTTTTTTGTTCGAGGGCCGTTTTGAACTGGCGGGTTTGGCTGTGCCTCCTCTCCCCCCTGGGGGTGAGTTTGGCCCCTCGCGGCTTCCCGGCAGGATGGGTGTTTGTAGACACGTCTGCATGCCCCCTTTTTTGCTCATCTCTGCCGCCGAGGTGAGCCTCATCCTGCCGGCGGCGTCCCGTGTTCATCTCCGGACTGTTTGACGGAGTGCGCATGCTTGGGTCCGGCGTGCGCACGACGTCGTGACGTCACGCTTTTTGCGGCGGAGATGACGACAGTGGTCGTGGCCGTATGGCCTTCCGGGACGCCGAGGGAGCCACACGTGGGCCGCTTCTTTAGCGGTCCCTGCGCTATGTCTTTTGGGGGGAAAGGGGAGGGCTTGCACCTGCACATGATCATCCCATTTGCCCTATTTTGGATATATTAGGAGACTGGATACCTGAGAACCAGATCATGATCTCATGCAGGCCAGGATGGATGTTACTGCAGCCACTTTCTCTCGATACTAGAGTCCCCACCTTTCCTGCACGATTGCAGTCAGGCTTATCACATCGAACCAACTCTACAAGTTAAATACAATCCCCAGCCTACACGAACTACAACATTGATAAGGTAAATTACTTTTTACTAATCACATCATTACACATGGCACATCACATCACCATACACACACACCTTTACACTTTGGTTGGCCTTTACCCATTTCTTAGATTTTATCACTTTTCAGTCTACACTTGCTGTCTTTGTTCCTCACACTGCCGGCGCTAGGCAAGCACCACTTTATGCTTCTTATCACCTCATGCACCATCCAAGTCACATCATCCTTCTGCACCCAGCGCACTTTTTTCGACTAAAGTAATTGTCGTTTTTTACACATACATTGTCCCTTTTTACCTATTTTACTCATTTTACCTATTTAGTATGAATTACAAAGACATAGTACACCACCACATCGTTGGATTACATGATCATTCAACCTCGTTGGTTACATTTATGGGAAGGAAACAATACCGTAATATATTTACACAGTAATAATCAAATCCAACGTCAGTCTCTACATATATACTTAGAAACACTCACCATATTATTAAGCTAACCATTAAACTTCTTCAAACCAATATATGGCTATTTTTGGGTATCTGTTGCAGGTGTGCGCTCCTTCCTCCCCCCCCGGGAGCGCATAAAGTGTGGCTCCTTGCAAGCTCCTTGGGGCTGGCTCTCCGGGGGATTTGAGGGTGGCCTCCTGAGCCCTCCGGTGTCTTTAACGGCCCCAACTATTCATCTTGGATCATAGAACACTTATTCCACCGTTGAGCGGTAAAAACATATTATCTTGGTCTAATTAAAGTGATGCGTAATGACATATATATTTATTTATTTTTGAATTTTGAATTTATGCAATTATTCTTTGGATCCAACTGTCCCCCTGAAGAGACCGCATACAGGTTGAAACGCGTCGGGGCTTGCTATCCATATAGCATTATGTAATGTAACAATGTGTACTAATATGAATTGTGTTACTGTACCAGAGATTTTTTTTATATACCGTATTTTAATAAACCATGATATTTGACAAAATCATTTTATATATCCATTAAGAACTTCTTTTTTGATTCTGTACATTGCTGTTTTAAAGCCCCATGGGGGAAAACAATTCTTCTATAACCTAATTTTGGGATGTGCAGCTCCTTTCATCTCTTCTATATGTGTCCTTCCTTTATTATATTTATAACTTCCGTCACCCAAAATTTTCACATTTTAATTTTATTCAATTGGAAAAAAAATGGGTGAATTCTCGGTTAAAGTTTTGTAAATCTTGGATGAAAACATTTATAAATAGATATCCTAAAGTGGATTTTCATTTTTTTTTTTACCAATATTAAGCTCTAGATGAAATGATTTGTAGATCTAGCACCACATCCCGGTTTTGTTATGCGCGCATGGAAAAGAATTAGGGACTTTAAAGGTACAAAGTAACACAATATCCATAAGATTCAATCGTTATTTATTTCATAAAAAACGGCGGGTCGATGTCCGCCGGCCACCCGCGATCGAGGTGAAGAGAGGCAGAACGGGGATCTGCTTATGTAAACAAGGCGGATCCCCCGTTCAGACAGGGGAGGAGAGAGAGATCAGCTGTTCCTAGTGATCAGGAACAGTGATCTCTCGCTACTCTAAGTCAGTCCGTCCCCCTGACAGTTAGAAACACCTCCCCTATGGAACACTTAACCCCTTGATCGCCCCCTAGTGTTAACACCTTTCCTGCCAGTGTCATTTATACAGTGATCAGTACATTTTTTTTATAGCATTGCTCACCGTATTGGTGTGACTGGTCACCAAAAAAGTGTCACTTAGGGTCAGATTTGTCGGGTGCAATGTCGCATTCCTGCTAAAAATGGCAGATCGCCGCCATTATTAGTAAAAACAAAACAAAAAAAAGGTCCCTAAATCTTTCCCATTGTTTGTAGACGCTATAACTTTTGCGCAAGCCAATCAATATACGCTTATTGCGATTTTTTTTTTTTTTTACCAAAAATATGTAGCAGAATACATATTGGCCTAAACTGATAAATTATGTTTTTATTTTTTTTGGATATGTATTATAGCAGAAAGTGAAAAATATTGTTTTTTTTTTTTCAAAATTGTCTGCCTTTTTTTTTGTTTATAGCGTAAAAAATAAAAAAATGCAGAGGTTTATTTGTGGGAAAAAAAGAGTCGGGGACCCGTAGCCATCTGCAGTAGACATGTGCACACTGAAATATTTTGTTTCGGAATTTCGTTTTCGTCCGAAAAATAAATTTATTTAGTTACTCCCGAAATTCGTTTTTATTTATTTTGTTTTTCGTTAAAAATTGCATTCGTCCGAAAATCCAAATTAAGGTCGAATCTGTCATTGAAGGCTTATGGTGTCTGTCGAATGTTCAAAGAAGATTCGACGGAGAAGCTAAACTGTACGACGCCGTATAGTTTACCTGCTCCCTCCAATCTTCTTAGAACTTTCAACAGACACCATAAGCCAAAGTACGTGTGTACTTAGTTCTAGCTATTTTACTGCTCCTCCTCTTTGGTTACAATCAGCCAATAACATTCCTCATCATCATTATTTTTATTTATCTTTTCTCCCCTACGTCGAATCTTTTCTCTCTATGTAGAATAATCTTGGACTAATAGAGTTAAGGTTAGGCACATTCGACCACAGGTTTGATGGACACAGATTGTTATTGTCATCATCATGTCAAATCTCCTATCTATATGGAACTGTTGTAGCAAAGAAAACGAAAATAAAGCATTTGTTTATGTCGGATCTTTCGTTTTTCGAATTCTGTACTTACGTTATCGTTTGTTAAAACGATAACGAAAATACCTGAAATTCGGACGGAAACGAATGCACATGTCATAATCTGCAGGAAGGAAGGTCCAGGTGCAGGAAGACAGTGTTGGACCTCCAGACAATGATACGTACCTTATCTTTGAAAGTTAATAGGGACACTACAGTAATTTAGTTTTGAATTTAAAAAAAAAAAAACTAAACTTTAGATTTTAGCTTTTTAATTAATTTGAATCATTTATTTTTATTTTTATTTTTTGGATATGTATTATAGCAGAAAGTGAAAAATATTGTTTTTTTTCCCCAAAATTGTCGGTCTTTTGTTGTTTATAGCGTAAAAAATAAAAAAACTCAGAGGTGATCAAATACCACCAAAAGAAAGCTCTATTTGTGGGAAAAAAAGAGTCGGGGACCAGTTGCCATCTGCAGGAAGGAAGGTCCAGGTGCAGGAAGACAGTGTTGGACCTCCAGACAATGATACGTACCCTATCTTTGAAAGTTACCAGGGACACTACGGTAAATTAGCTTTGAATTGAAAAAAAAAAAATGAAATTCAGATTTTAGCTTTTAATTAATTAGTTAATTAGTTTGTTTATTTATTGCTGTCTTTTTTCTGTGAAAAAAATAAATAAATAATAATGAGGCTTACGTTGGATACATTTTTTTGGGTCCAGGATAATTCACTACAGTAATTTAGCTTTGAATTAAAAAAAAAAAAAAAACTAAAGTTCAGATTTTAGCTTTGTAATTAATTAGTTAATTAGTTTGTTTATTTATTGCTGTCTTTTTTTCTGTGAAAAAAATAAATATAATAATGAGGCTTACGTTGGATAATTTTTTGCGTCCAGGATAATTCACTACAGTAATTTAGCTTTGAATTAAAAAAAAAAAAAAAAACTAAAGGTCAAATTTTTAGCTTTTTAATTATTTAGTTAAATAGTTTGTTTATTTATTACTGTCTTTTTTCTGTAAAAAAAAACAAACATAATAATGAGGCTTACGTTGGGTCATTTTTTGGGTCCAGGATAATTTAAAGCAGCTCTTGTAAGGCATAGAGCTCTTGTGACCCCCCAATTAAAACCCATGCTATTCTTAAATCCGTCAAAACCCCTTTATTTTTACCCACCTCTGTGACTCCAGTGCATTCAGCAAAGAGGACGACATTTTTTTGCCAAAATCTCTTGAAATTCATAGAAATTTTTGGAAATAAAAAAACTCAAAATTCTGCTCATCCAATATGATGGAGGTTTTAACTCTTCCTATCTCTGTGCCAAATAAAATATTTAATTTCAGGCTGCAGAACATTCTCATCAACAAACAACAGTGCATATCAGGTTAAGCCTGGGATTTTTTTTTTATAAAAGATTGTGAGATATGATTTCCTTTAATCTCCCATCTGTCTCAATGTTCTTCTGCAATGAGTCAGGTTGTAAACCCAAGCTGACCTTCTACTAAACCGTCCCTCTGAGAGCCGCATAAAACATTTATTTTCCATTTAAAGTATAACATCTGATCAAAAGTACATTTAATAAAAAATTTTCCTCAAGGATTTGCTTTCAAAACATGCAACAGATTTCACTTGGAAATAAGCTACAGAAAATCTTCAGTATGTAAGTTATTTTTTTTTCCCCTCCTTTTTATAGTTTTACTTTTTTTTTAAAAGGGTAAGTCGACTTTTGTGGGAAAAAAAAATAGCAAATAAAGAAAAAATAATATAGCGTGTGCAATTACGATACAAGTCAAATTGTAATTCGAGGTTATTAAAAATGACCTTTCCTTTTCAATCTGCAGCCGCTATCATTTTCTATAAATGCAAAACAATATGGCCACCTGGAGTTGTTCTGTACACAGAGTGAGTACTGACCACTCCCCAGAAACATCATTTCCTGCTTGTGTGATTGGCTCACCAATTTTCCCAGAAGTCTGCACTAAGATACAAGTCAGATTTCAGGCATCCCCTGCAACAAAAATTTCATTTTTGGTGAGATACTCCCAATAGGGAAATCACGTCTAAAGGGATGCAGGCCCAGCAGATTTCCTCATTAGTGCTCTGCAGCTGCCACAGCTAGTTGATAATTATGAGACCACTCCCATCAGACTCACTGAGCCCAGAGGCACAGACAAACACACAGGGATTTCTACAGAATAGCAAAAGCTAGGAATCTGCAACAAAGTTTGTTATAATACTTGCAATGTACATAGATCACCCTTAGTGGAATGTTTTCCTCTCAACAAAAGTGGAGCTACGCTTTAACCACATAAGCCCCGGAAGGATTTACCCCCTTCCTGGCCAGAGCACTTTTTGCGATTCGGCACTGCGTCACTTTAACTGACAATTGTGCGGTCGTGCAATGCCGCACCCAAACAAAATTGACGTCCTTTTTTTCCCCACAAATAGAGCTTTCTTTCGGTGGTATTTGATCACCTCTGCGGTTTTTCTTTTTTGCGCTATAAACGAAAAAAGGGCGTCAATTTTGAAAAAAAAAGCAATATTTTTTAACTTTTTGCTATAATAAATACCCCCCAAAAAATATAAAAAAATAATTTTTTTGCCTCAGTTTAGGCCGATATGTATTCTTCTACATATTTTTGGTAAAAAAAAAAAATCGCAATAAGCGTATATTCATTGGTTTGCGCAAAAGTTATAGCATCTACAAAATAGGGGCTATATGTATGGCATTTGTATTATAATTTTTTTTTTTTACTAGTAATGGCGGCGATCTGCGATTTTTATCGGGACTGCGACATTGTGGGGGACACATCGGACACTTTTGACACTATTTTGGGACCATTGTCATTTATACAGCGATCAGTGCTATAAAAATGCACTGATTACTGTGTAAATGACACTGGCAGGGAAGGGGTTAAACACTAGGGGGCGATCAAGGGGTTAAGTGTGTCCTATGGAGTAATTCTAACTGTGGCGGGGATGGGCCACCACTCACATGACAGCGATCACTGCTCCCGATGACAGAGAGCAGTAGATCCCTGTCAAGTTGCTAGGCAGAACCGGGAAATGCCTTTTTTACAAAGGCATCTCCCCATTCTTCCACTCTGTGACGCGATCGCGGGCACCGGGCGGACATCGAGTCCGTGGGACCCGCTGTCACGGAAACCGCCGGCGGCGCGCACGATGCCGCATCTTAAAGGGGATGTACCTGTACGCCCTTTTGCCCACCCGTGCCATTTTGCCGACGAATATTGCTATGCGGCAGTCGGGAAGGGGTTAAACTTCTGTTTCAGCAAAAATTCATAAAGCTTGCATAAATGCCAATGTTTTTGTTCTGAACACTTTAACATTACTGTTGCGTTGGATTTAATTTTGCATGTATTAATATCTTGGTGCTGACATCTAGTGGCAATTCAGTGTGTCTACAACTTGTAATTTATTGTCTGTAAATGGCATATTCCAGTTTACCTGCATGTTGGGGTTAGTTAGTTTAGTTCTTAGATAGACCACCTCCTTCATGTTTCCTCAGCTACCATAATGGGCACAAGGTTTAGAAGATTATTGTCTTTTTACACTTCAAATGACCAGTGAACATCCTACGTCCTGCATTTTAAGAAGTAAAACTATGCTGGATTAAACTGCCATGTTTTATTTGGGAGTTGAGCTATCTGTGGAGGGCGCTTATTCAGCAGGTGACCATACTGGATAGACCAAGGTCTAAAAGAGGTAAGTCAATGCATAAGGCGGTGCTTGAAACAGAACAGTCTAAAAAATGATCATATGGTTTTTGGTCAATCTTGGTAGCTATATGTGGTTAATATTTGTAATGATAGCATTTAGTATATAAATTGTACATGTCATTATTTTTATCTGTTCTCACGTATACATGCCCACTAAGCTGTCCACCAAATGTGTCATCTACAGGGCTGGAACAAACCATGTAACAAAAACTTCTCCTCTGCACCTTCTGCTTCTCTCTCACCACTATTACCAACAATTACCTGCTGTCAAAATGACAGCTAGAAATTTCTATGCATTATGTAGCAGGAGCAACTGTCAAATGCGGCTTTTCC
This sequence comes from Aquarana catesbeiana, assembly GCF_042186555.1. NCBI lineage: Eukaryota > Metazoa > Chordata > Amphibia > Anura > Ranidae > Aquarana > Aquarana catesbeiana. The sequence goes on from NC_133329.1 coordinate 402,081,380, forward strand.
TGTGTAACATGACACTTGCGGACATTCTGCAGGAGGGGATCCCTCCTGCAGCGCTGTTGTGTTCTGCCATTGAGAAGCCTTCCCTGCAGGCAGAACACAATGTGTCATGGTTATGCAGTAATGTGTGTCTGTCAGCTCACCTCCTGTGTTCACCTTTAGAGGCCAGCCACCCTCACCTGACTGTTTAAATAATCCTCCCTCAGCATAGCTCCACCCCGGTCTCTAATTAGTAACACTATATTAACCTGGGCATTGCAAGCCAACCTTGCTGATCAACCATTGTGTGTTAGCTTTCGTGTGTGCTGTGTTTCCTACATCTGATTCCAGTTACCGACCTTGGCCTGTTCTCGACTATCCCTGTCTGCTTGCGACCCTGACCTTTGGCGTGTTAGGTTTATCCTTGTCTGCTGGTCGCCCCGACATTTGCCTTATCCCTTTACTATCCTTGTTGTTCCAGCCTGCTGCCTCCTTCCTCTTCTCCTCTAGTCTACCGTGAGCGTGAGCTGTGAGACCCTGGGGGCCGCGACCTGGAGCCAGACTGCAGCGCGGTCCATCCTCACAACTAGAGGCTCTGGTGAACACCTGCTGGCTCCTAGACTCCATGCCCTGGGGAATCTATTCATTAGTGATCCAGTAGACCTGCCAGGGACCAGGGTTCGATCCGCAGCAGTCAGTCCTAGGGTCATCTACCTTAGCGGTGCACTCCTGACCTCAACGGAGTGCATCTGTCACCTGGTCTCAGGTGACCTGACACAATGATTACTGCTGGTGGATGGAACGACTTCAGTACAATCAGCCTGCCAATACATGGATCAAATCTTGGCCGGTCCCTGCTGAACCAGCCAAGATTCAATCCATCTATGGCCAGTTTATCTATGTAACTAATATCATGCATAGCATCCCTAAGAGGGTGGAGTCTATGGGGTTCCAAAAGTTTGCCAGGAACATCCACAGGGAGAATTGGACTTTTTTTGTATATTACCCTCGTGTTGTTGGCCCTGAGGGACTGGCAAGCAAGCTATTGGGTTCACAGGCAATCACAGTGGGGCACTAAATTAGGAGACAGGTATAGGCTATAGTAGGCAGTATTCAGGTAGAATTAAAAAATCAGCATTCAGCACAGTCATATACAGGCAGATAATAAGGCAAACAATAGAAACCAAAAGCGTGTTCAGTGACAGATCAAAAGAAGCATTCAGGATTTACATAGAAACTAACTGTAGCACCCTCTATTGCTAGAAGTGTAAAAAGTTTTTTTTTCTAGTACAGGTAAATTTATGCAGACTTGCCTGGCAACCAAGCCTGTCTGTTTTCTTTTTGTCCTCTGTTGGGCAAAAATCCAGGGAGAGCTGGATGACTCACAGGCAGCATCACTGAGAACCCCCCTCCTATTTCTAGAATGTACTGGAACCTTCTAGAAAGATGGGAGGGGAAGTAAGGTGGAGCTACTTGGAGTATTCTGAGGGCCCTGACCAATCCCCAACTTGGATTGGCAGAGGGTAGGCCTCCTCAAATATTCAGGGTCTGCCCAGTTGGGGAGGAGTTGTTTGGGTGGAAGCTTGAGATGGAGTGTTAGGCTGTCGTGGCCTTTGAGGGAGCTTCCCAGTCTGGGAGGGGTGACCTTGGGCCTGGACTCGTGTGTGGACGGGGCATTCCTAAAACCATGGAAGTGTCCCGGCCAGTAGGCACTGGAAGCAAAGAGGACAGCGGGAGAACACTGCCAGGCAAGTCTCCAGGAGGAACAAGGAACAGCCAAGAGGTCTGGTGAGTGACACATAGACAGGAGGACTGGGAGGTTCACCTGAGAGGACTGAAATGGAGCAGTCTGGGATGGGTGCAGAGCCAGTCAGGAGGATTGTGGTGGTACAGTCAGCTGCAGTCAGGAGAGCTCGCAGGGCCTGAAGAGGTGGTACTGGGATCAGTAGCCACGTGGGACAGCTAGCACTTGGAGCTACTACCATTTTTGCTACACCACAGGGACCCACGGTCCCTGTCTGCAAAGGGCATTCTCAAGGATCTAACTGAGTCTGTGTTAGCTCAAGCCACTGAGGCTAGCTGGTCATGGGAGTGATAGTCTGCAAGCAAGTGTATGTGCTGGAGGCTTAAATACAATCAATAGTTACAGCCGTGCATGATACTTAGAAGTTGCAAAAAGGTTGGTGAACCCTGATATTGAAATTGGGTACTGGGTTTCGTAGTTCTTGTCAATAATCCTCTATATGTTTCACAGCATAAGCCGCTTCTTCAGGAGGAGCCAATCCTTGTTATCTATAAAATAAGTAACATTCATAATTTCATATTCAAGTGGCCATAACAAGGATAATATAAATACAACAGTAAGAAGAAAAAAGGTTACACTTGAAGTTAATACATAGTATAGAATTAGCGTATATTTTGAGGAATGTGTACATGGATGGTACCCACCCCCACTTAAAGATTTTCCAAACCGAGGCCTTCCCCCTTAACCCATCCAAGTTATATCCCCTCAATAAAAAACAAAGCAAAACAAAGTACAAGGACTATTTATTGACTGCTGTATGTCTGGGAATTCATGTGCCTGGCTGTGCAGGGTGGGAGACGGACCACAATCACCGGCAGCCCCTATGGGGGGGGGGGGTAACGCTACATACCAAAAGGCCTGCTCTATGCAATAAGATTACCTCCAGATTACACCTCTGCTGTAATGCCTATTTCAACCAGTAGGGGGTGCAGATACACACCCAGTACACAGTTGCATGGAAAGATGCAACATTAGGAGCCAGCTTGGCTTGAGTGGAAGTTTCCATTGACTGCAATGTACAAAGATACAGAGGATAAGGAAAGTCACGTAAAAGGGAGACAACAGCCAAATATTTAATAAAAAAACCTAATGAAAGGAAATCAAGAATAACCAAACTGAAAGATTTTTAGACAGGTTGGAATATTTTTGGTAAGATAATTATCTCATATCTTTGACTGTTTATGTTGATCTGTAAAAGAAAGCAAAGACCAGAATTAGAGGTTAAACACACACCCACAAAAATAGGTTTTATTTTATCCTCATCCGCATTCACCTGTACTGACAATCATCTAATCTTTCATATCTTCTCATCTTGTGCTTAAAATAGAATTCCATCTCCTTCTCTCCCCTTGAACATCCTAAAATATTCATGTGCTGGGATGCTCCTGTTTCTCCATGCGAATCACACATGAAATTATTACTATTCCAACATACACCGAAGCTCCATTGCCATCACAATAGGAATGTTTTTGGCAAACGGTAACCTGAAAATGACAAGCGACAACAACATTTAACATTTTACATTTGCTCATAAATCCCCATAAGCACATAGGCACATTAAGGTGGCTAAATATTATCCGCAACGGTCAGCCTCAGAGACCAGTAGCTACAGCAGTAGAGAGGATCCCACAAATAGCAGGATGAATACACAAGCAGATCACCCTGGCAGATGATGTGGGCTCCCCTAAGGGGCAGGGTCCAAGCACTAAACGGTATTCACCAGAGCTCCTGATGGTGGGCATGGGTTTTGCTGCATGCTAGTGCCAGGTCGCGGTCCTCAGGATCGCCCCCCCCCCTCTCAGGAAGTGAGCAAGCTGGGGTTGGGTTGCAGATGTAGTAGGTACAGATCAAGCGGAAGCGTAGTCAGTAAACAAGGTGAGTGAAATATTGGCTGGAGAGAGCACAGTAATCTGGCAAACAGGACAGCGTGGCTTAAATAGGAAGTTCATGGGAAGAGCAAAGGATTCAAGGTTCCAGAGGCACAATTGTCTAAGGAACCAGACAGGGAGCTTGGCAGCATCTCAGGTGGCTCAGCAAGAAGAGATATTTCCAGACCCAGCAAAGGTCCCAGGTTCAGATTCAGGCCCTGACATTACCGATGTGAAATGTGCAATGGCATGACAGATCCAACTCATCCCCAGTGGGCAGCCACTGGTCCTCCTCCCCCTTGGGTGACTCTCCGGTGACCAACGACTCTACTGAATGTGTGTCTGCACCATCTACTGGATGAAATAAGGTATTGGAACATGGTGTGGTAAATTCTGCTCATAGCAAAAGGTTTCTGTCAGTCATTTAAAGATTTTCTCATTACTGTGCAAATCCCAAATGCTACTTCTGATTTGCTTTGGTCTTCTGGTTCCTGCTGTTTATCTATCTTCTGCCTGCATATGACTGAAATGAATACTGCTTGACATGAACTCTGCCTGTCTACTGATTGAACCTCTATACTGTCTACCATGACCCATAACTGTCTTCTGATTCTGCCTTATGATTTGATGCCTCACTTTGGATGCCAGTCCATCAATTTGCTTTATATCAGAGCCAAACCTCAAGACAAAAATGCAGGAGTGATAAGCAAAGCAAATCCTTGTGGGTAAAAATCAGCAACACTATAGACTCCATCGCTCTGGAGGCCCATGCATACCATTAATGGCATTGAGCCACCAATAAAATAGGCTTTGATTTAGTTTAATATTTTATCCATTTGTGTTAAGTAGTGGACAGCCTTTAACCACTTGCTTACAGGGCACTTAAACCCCCCTCCTATCCAGACCAATTTTCAGCTTTCAGCGCTGACGCACTTTGAATGACAATTGCGCGGTCATACAACACTGTACCCAAATGAAATTTTTATCATTTTTTCCCCACAAATAGAGCTTTCTTTTGGTGGTATTTGATCACCTCTGCAGTTTTTACTTTTTGTTAAAAAAATGTAAAAAACGGAAATTTAAAAAAAAAAAAAGTTTTTATTTTTTTATATTTTGTTATAAAAAATTTAAACGGGTCATTTTTCTCCTTCATTGATGTACGCTGATGAGGCGGCAGTGATGGGCACTGATAGGCAGCAGTGATGGGCACTGATAGGCGGCAGTTATGGGCACTGATGGGTGGCAGTGATGGGCAGCACTGCCAGGTGGCACTGATTGGCACTACAGGTGGGCATTGATAGGTGGCACTTGTGGGCATTGATAGATGGTACTTGTGGGCATTGATAGGTGGCACTTGTGGGCATTGATAGATGGCACTTGTGGGCATTGATAGGTGGCACTTGTGGGCATTGATAGATGGTACTTGTGGGCATTGATAGGTGGCACTTGTGGGCATTGATAGGTGGCACTTGTGGGCACTGTTAGGTGGCACTGTGGGCACTGTTAGGTAGCACTGTGGACACTGTTAGGTAGCACTGTTGGCACTGTTAGGTAGCACTATATGCAGTGATAGGTGGCACTATTTGGTGGCACTGATGAGGCAGATGTGCCTCTTCCACTTGGGGACCGATGTCCCTCACATCCGAGCCGGTGATCGGCTTTTTTTTCTACTCACGCTGTCAGCGTGAGTAGAAAAAAAAAACGATTACCGATCTTTTGTTTACATCATGTCATCAGCTGTCATTGGCTGACAGATCACATGGTAAGGGGCCGGGACCAGCCCCTTACTTGGATTGGTGATCAGCCGAGTCTCAGTGACTCGGTGATCACAGCGCGCTCGGCGCGCACCCTGCAGGGCGTGCGCAGGGAGCATGCACAGGGGAGGCCATCACATGACGGCCTCCTGGGAATTCAGGTCCGCGCTGTGGCTGTCATTCGGCCATAGTACGGATGTGTAGCGGTTAATGATGCAATGAGCTGAGCCCTCAAGAAATGTGTACATGTTCGGGCTTTGATGAAGGAGACAGAACACGTAAGCTTCTACTGAAGGTCTCTAGACAACGGAACGGAATGTAACAAATTAATAATAATTAATAACAATAATAATAATAAAAATGTTTTATTATTATTATTATATTTGTTTTGTTCCATTTGTTTAGATGCGGCATTCGTTATTTCGCATAATTTGTAACTTCAGATAAATTGGTATTTGTTACGGAAAAAATTAATAATAATAAATATCAATAATAATAATAAAATATTTGTATCATTATTATTATTATTTATTATTAATTTGTTCCATTCCATTTGTTTAGATGCAGCATTTGTTATTTCAGATACGGTAATTTGTAACTTTGGATGAATTCGTATTTGTTACGTTCACTAACAGCCAAATTTGAAAGGAAATTCCAAAACCTATAATTTAGTTAGTAATAGTTAAGTTAATATTGGTTAGTTATTATTTCAGATTTTCGAATTTTCGGGTTTTCGGATTTTCACATTTTGAATTTCCGAATTTACAAATTTACGAATTTACAAATTTACGAATTTATGAATTTACAAATTTTAGAATGTCTGAATTTACGAATTTTAGAATTTAAGAATTTATGAATTGATGAATTTACAACTTTTCGGTTTTCCGAATTGACGAATATTGGGAAAAATCCATTAAACAGGTTTAGCATATAGAACGAATGTCAACAAATTTGTTCATTCGGAAATATCCGAATGAACAAATTTGTTGAAAGTCGTTCTGTATGCTAAACAGTAATTGACTCTTGTGAGTTTGCACTCTTTATGTTTGGTGGAGGCTAGAACACCAAGGTGGAGGTTCCCACATTGCTGATCATCTTTTGTTTTCTTATGAATTTTATTATCTATCAACGTTTCAAAGGACAATTTTTTTCTTGCACTGTGTTTATGGTGTAACACTACATCACTATAGTTTTTGACTACAAATTTTTCGCTTGATTCTTTATTTATACTTTTTTGATACATAAAGGATATTTTTTTTTTTTAATTATTTTTTTGAATTAAGCTTTTATTGTGGTTGTAAATGTCACATACAATGGAACAAATAATTGCGGGCGCAGCCGCTCCAGTCACAAAAATTTCAGAGAAATATATCTGTTCGGGAGAGGCCATATATAACATATTGTATATAACATGACAATAAGCAAATTGTTACTTATGTTGTAAACCTTGTGTGATTAGAATCCGGTGAAAGGGGAGGTAGCGCTTATTATCTATTATTATCTCTGTTCTCCTTATCTTTTCAGAGACTGTCCAGTTTTACTATATAAAACCTTTGTTATAAACAGGAATTTAGTAAAGTTGTGGTATAGAAATCAGAAGAACGAGGATGAAGATAGTGGCATGAGGATTAATGGGGATAGCTTGGGTTTTTTTGGGATTTTTTTTTGTTTGTTTTTTAGGGAGGGTGGGGGGTAAGAGACCTAAATGATCCTTAAGCCGCCTACACACGTTCGGACTTTTTGACGGGAAATGATCGATGTCAGGCTGTTGGCGATAAATCCGAACGTTTGTACGCTCCATCGGACCATTATTGTCGGACTTTCCACCAACAAATGTTGGCTAGCAGGTTTTCAAATTTTCTGCGGACAAATGTGTGTTTTTCGAGCGTGTGTACACAAGTCCGTCGTACAACACACATGCTCACAAGCAAGGATGAGCCGGAAGCGGTCGGTCTTGTAAACTAGCGTTCACAATGGAGAATTAACATTCGTGACGCGGCAAATTATGAAATCTGGAAATGCAGCGCACAATTCTCTTCTTCTTTAATGGGATAATAATGAAGCTGCTTTGCTGGTGATACTGATGGAGTTATTGCAAACTAATTTGCAAAGGCTTTTTTTTTCTACTGATATCAAGAATAATAATATTTTGCTTTTTTTTATTTGGGCAACTTACCACAACACTATTATCTCGCAGTTTTTAAGATCAAAGATACAACTATGTTGGTGTCCCTTGTCAATTTTACATTGTATTTTTTAAAATGTAACTGCCGACTCCCAAACTGTCATTAGAAGTAAAACACACAGCCAAGTATTATTCTACACAATTTTTTTATTGTGCATTAAAAAAAGAAAACAAATAAAATTAGAGATGCTATCTGCCAACAGAACTTAACCAAAAAGTGCATTCTATGCATCCAAAAAAAAAAAAGAAAATATAACAAATCAAATCATTATTATTCAACCAAAAAAATAATGTCAAAGCAATAACTCCAAGGCCAATAATAAATAACACTTTATCTCTTCTGATTCCGCAACATGGCTGGTTGACGAACGGCCGTTCAGAAACAAACTGAAAAGCATGAAATAAAAAGCACAAACTGAAAAGCGCTAAATGAAAAGCGCAAAAAAAAGCACGAATCAACACTCACCAAACTACTACTAACACAAAATTAGCAGAAGGAGCCCAAAGGGTGGCGCTAAAGAGCTGAAAAACAACGTAAGTCATAACGTTCGTAATTGTTGGCCAACAATTGTGTGGCCATGTGTATGCAAGACAAGTTTGGGCCAACACCCTTCGGACAAAATTCCACGGTTTTGTTGGCCGACAATCCGATCGTGTGTACGAGGCTTTAGTGTTGAGGTGGGGAAGGGGCCAGAATTCTACCTTAATCTCCGGCCAGAGCTTGTTGAGGGCAATTCAAATTATGTGCTGACTATTTTCATCGGTCGTGACAAAATGCAACCAACATGACCATATGTTCCTAAATTTGGAGGGGGTATCCTTCGCCTAGTGTATAAGGTCTTCCATTTACGCGATTTTACATAAAAGATCATTTTGACGATTTGAGCACTGCATTTATTTATAGCTAGCAGGGTTCTTATCCCGCTAGCTGTCACCATTTAAAAATAAACCATGACCGAGTGGGGCTCCACCCGCCCGGTCGTATCACTGCCCGAGTGCACTGCCTGACAGCTTTTGCAGTTGTCGGCTTGTAGTTTTCAATGAACCTCCACGGCGCCATTGAGCACCGTGGTAGTTCATTCATGCTTCCTGTCAAATTGTATCTTCTTAAGCCTCATACATGCGATCAGACTTTTCCATGGATTTTTGTCCGAATGGGCGTTGGCCGTGAACTTGTTTTGCATACACACGGCAGAACATTTTCAGCCAACTTTCACCAAATTACATGTTTTTTTCAGCTCTTTACCGCCACCCTTTGGGCAACTTCTGCTATTGTTGGCTCATGTTTAGCATTGGTTCTGAGCATGCGTGTTTGTACTTTGGACTTTAGTCCGATGGACTTGTGTACACACGCGATCGGACATTTGTTGTTGAAAAGTTTGAGAGCATGCACAGCGAACATTTGTCCGTAGAAAAAGCAACAACAATTGTCCGATGGAGCGTACAGGCGGTCGGATTGTCCGATAAAACAGGTCCGTCGGGCCGTTGTTGGCGAAGAGTCCGATCGTGTGTATGGGCCTTCACCCGTACGGGATGTATGGACAAGAAGATACACTGACAGATCTGCTGAAGACCTGTAGGGGCACCTGCTGGTCACCGGTGCAATGCTTTACAGGCTCCAAAAAAAAAAAATATATATATATATATATATAACAAATGCACATTTTTTTAACCTGCAAAAAATGTTCATTTATTATTTTTTTCCAAAAAGTGAACTATTTTTTTTTCCAAAAAGGGCAGTTGAAAAAAAAAAAAAGGTCATCAACTTTGCTATGCTTTCTAGCAAGAAAGAGGTGTCTGGGTCACAAGGCTGACTGGATGTGTATTTGGCAATTTGTCAGAAGTTTAGCTGAAATTAGTCATAATTTCTACAGATTGTCGTTAAATCTCCTGGACAACAGGCAATCTTGCCTCATACACAGAGTTAGAGCAGAATTACAATGACATCCAATGGTTGTTTTTTTACTCTTAAAAGGTCAACATGTGAAGAAATAATCCCCCCCGTTCTCCGGAGACATGGAAGAATACATTACATGGTACGGCCTAGCTCTCAGGCCCAGGGAGCAGTTATCTTCCACATAAATCCGTTCCAGTTCTGGTTTTACTGTCTAGTAAAATAGATAAGATGCCTAATCTCATCAATACAGGGAATGCTTTTTTTTTTAGGTGAAGCAATTAAAAACTCCTGCTAATTACCGGGTGCAAATGGACAATGGAGGTAGTGCTCATTGATTAGCGTTGGGGCTAATAGGTGGAAGACATATACTCACGTGTGTGATGCTGTACACAATTACTAGACATCGATAACCTGAGGGCTTTAAGATGGGTAAATAGATAGTATGTACTGACTTTTTTTAATGCAAGCTTAGAAGTCATGTTCATGTGTCCTAAAGCTGGCCTTGCGCCTGCAGAATTTAATTTGAAAGATGTTACTCTCATAACATGTATCAAGAGCATAAACCGCGCTGTGTTGTAGTGAGAAAAAAACATATTAAGCAGCCAGCAAAGCCGAAGACAAGCAGCACAAATACCAAAAAAAGAAAAAAAAATGCAGCACTTAAATATAAAACAATAGCAAATAGTATATTGTGTAACCAACAATACTAAAAAACATATGTGATAATGTCCACCACGTGAGGAAATGATGTGATAACAGGAACCAGGGTAAAGACCAAAAAGGCCTGGTATCAATGAACAATGTCAGTAGGTTAGCATTTCTGAGACATCATTAGAACAGAAGACATCAATGAAGACATGTTGATAAGGAAATCTTGTGAAGGGCCCACCACCAACTGCATGAAGGCTTACCGGAAACGTTGGACTTAAAGGGGCATAGACCTCTTAAGTCAAACAGGCTTGTGATGATAAACTCCCTTTGGGATATAAAACCATCAGCAATCCAGATAGCTACGATCACAGTAAGAACTTTGAACAGTACTGGTCACCAGTATATACCCAATGGACAAGCTAATATGGTTCAGATGGAGAGGAGGACAGCCAGAGGAGATTCACATGCTCGCATGATGAAACCAAAAATGGAAAGAAGGTTCCACATAGTGTGATAACATTTTTTGAAAGCATTTTTAATAAAAGAAAGTAAAAATTGGACACTCACATTTCAGATGCAATCAACGGTTAAAAGAACATAGGAAGGCACAGTGGTGATGGCAGAACTTGACCCAAGAGATTGATTATCTAAGAGATAGAGGACAATTCAAGAATCGGTTTTGAGTAAAAAACTCAAAGGACAAGGATGGAAAACTTTTGTTGTATCTAACGGTAACAAATTAAATTCTAATTGTTGAATTTGCTCCCAGTCGGAAAAAAAATTGAAACTCGTCTTAGGCACATGCACTTGTGATATATAATTTGAAAGTAGTACGTTCTTTCTATGAAAATTGGGACATTGCCATGGTATTTAAAGGTAAAGTTGTTTGAAATGAGTCAAGTCCATGAAGGAACAGGTTTAATACATTGCCGTCCGAACGTTCAAGCAAAATTCTACAGGTGTAAGGCCATTTTTTGGCAGTCTTTCTCAACCTTTTTTTTTTTTTACTATGGAGGAACCCTTGAAATTAGTTTTGGGGTCTCAAGAAACCCCTACTAAAAGTTATGGTATGTACAGCTCACAGTTCATCAATTGACTGTGAATATAATGTGGCCTACCTAGCATATTTGACACCCAGAGTGGATCGTTTTTATATACCCCTCCCTGTCCTATATGGCAAAATTTTTTTAGTAACAACCATGAAACAATTAATAATAATAGCCAGTAAAGAATGCAGGCATTGTGCATTGTAGGGCCCCATACATTGGTAGTCAGTAGAAATGTTCCTCCTCACATTGATGGTCAGTGGACATGGACCCCCATCTTCTCTAGTGAAAGACTAGAGAAGATGATCCACTTTCCCCACCATGCTGTCTCTGCCAAAAGGTATTGGTACTACAACTATACAGGCGCTGTCAGGTGAGAGATTGATTTGCCACTACTCAAGGAACCACTAGAATCCTCTAGAAGAACCTTTGTTGAGAATGGCTGTCCAAAGGTATAGGAAGTGGGGAGAAAAACCTGTGCATAAGTATTTACTCTCACTGAAATATCGTATGTGTGTGAACTTACAGGGGGCGTTTCATTGTAACCGAAACTAGATCACCAAGACACAAGGGAAGGAAGTTTCTTCTCAAATGTTTACCATAACCAATAAAAAGGGGAGGTTTGCCTGGATCAACCACAGGTAAAATTACCAAAATAAATAGTAAGAACAGATATTCATCCAGAGAGTTAGAGTGGATGCAGTTTGGATTGCCTTGTGAAGCATACAAAACAACAAGGAAAAGGAATTCCCCCAAAGAAGGCAAATAGTCCAAACACAATCTGCCAAAAAACAATATGTTTATTAACCACTTGAGCCCCGGACCATTATGCTGCCTAAGGACCAGAGGTCTTTTTCCAATTTGGCACTGCGTCGCTTTAACTGCTAATTGCGCGGTCATGCAATGCTGTACCCAAACGAAATTTGCGTCCTTTTCTTCCCACAAATAGAGCTTTCTTTTGATGGTATTTGATCACCTCTGCCGTTTTTATTTTTTGCGCTATAAACGGAAAAAGACCGAAAATTTTGAAAAAAAATGATATTTTCTACTTTTTGTTATAAAAAAAATCCAATAAACTCAATTTTAGTCATACATTTAGGCCAAAATTTATTCGGCCACATGTCTTTGGTAAAAAAAAAGTTAATAAGCGTATATTTATTGGTTTGCGCAAAAGTTATAGCGTCTACAAACTAGGGTACATTTTCTGGAATTTACACAGCTTTTAGTTTATGACTGCCTATGTCATTTCATGAGGTGCTAAAATGGCAGGGCAGTACAAAACCCCCCCAAATGACCCCATTTTGGAAAGTAGACACCCCAAGGAAATTGCTGAGAGGCATGTAGAACCCATTGAATATTTATTTTTTTTGTCCCAAGTGATTGAATAATGACAAAAAAAAAAAAAAAAAAAAATATTTACAAAAAGTTGTCACTAAATGATATATTGCTCACACAGGCCATGGGCCTATGTGGAATTGCACCCCAAAATACATTCAGCTGCTTCTCCTGAGTATGGGGATACCACATGTGTGGGACTTTTTGGGAGCCTAGCCACGTACGGGGCCCCGAAAACCAATCACCGCCTTCAGGATTTCTAAGGGCATAAATTTTTGATTTCATTCCTCACTACCTATCACAGTTTTGAAGGCCATAAAATGCCCAGATGGCACAAAACCCCCCCAAATGACCCCATTTTGGAAAGTAGACACTCCAAGCTATTTGCTGAGAGGCATGTTGAGTCCATGGAATACTTTCTTTTTTGACACAAGTTGCGGGAAAGTGACGATTTTTTTTTTTTTTGCACAAAGTTGTCACTAAATGATATATTTCTCACACAGGCCATGGGCATATGTGGAATTGCACCCCAAAATACATTTAGCTGCTTCTCCTGAGTATGGGGATACCACATGTGTGGGACTTTTTGGGAGCCTAGCCGCATACGGGGCCCCGAAAACCAAGCACCGCCTTCAGGATTTCTAAGGGCATAATGTTGTGATTTGACTCCTCACTACCTATCACAGTTTTGAAGGGCATAAAATGCCAAGATGGCACAAAACCCCCCCAAATGACCCCATTTTGGAGAGTAGACACCCCAAACTATTTGCTGAGAGGCATGTTGAGTCCATGGAATATTTTATATTTTGACACAAGTTGCGGGAAAGTAACACTTTTTTTTTTTTTTTTTTTGCACAAAGTTGTCACTAAATGATATATTGCTCAAACATGCCATGGGCATATGTGGAATTACACCCCAAAATACATTCTGCTGCTTCTCCTGAGTATGGGGATACCACATGTTTAGGACTTTTTGGGAGCCTAGCCGCGTACGGGGCCCCGAAAACCAATCACCGCCTTCAGGATTTCTAAGGGCATAAATTTTTGATTTCATTCCTCACTACCTATCACAGTTTTGAAGGCCATAAAATGCCCAGATGGCACAAAACCCCCCCAAATGACCCCATTTTGGAAAGTAGACACTCCAAGCTATTTGCTGAGAGGCATGTTGAGTCCATGGAATACTTTCTTTTTTGACACAAGTTGCGGGAAAGTGACAAATTTTTTTTTTTTTTGCACAAAGTTGTCACTAAATGATATATTTCTCACACAGGCCATGGGCATATGTGGAATTGCACCCCAAAATACATTTAGCTGCTTCTCCTGAGTATGGGGATACCACATGTGTGGGACTTTTTGGGAGCCTAGCCGCATACGGGGCCCCGAAAACCAAGCACCGCCTTCAGGATTTCCAAGGGCATAATGTTGTGATTTGACTCCTCACTACCTATCACAGTTTTGAAGGCCATAAAATGCCAAGATGGCACAAAACCCCCCCAAATGACCCCATTTTGGAAAGTAGACACCCCAAACTATTTGCTGAGAGGCATGTTGAGTCCATGGAATATTTTATTTTTTGACACAAGTTGCGGGAAAGTGACAATTTTTTTTTTTTAATTTTTTTTTTTGCACAAAGTTGTCACTAAATGATATATTGCTCAAACATGCCATGGGCATATGTGGAATTACACCCCAAAATATATTCTGCTGCTTCTCCTGAGTATGGGGATACCACATGTGTGGGACTTTTTGGGAGCCTAGCCGCATACGGGGCCCCGAAAACCAAGCACCGGCTTCAGGATTTCTAAGGGCGTTAAGTTGTGATTCCACTCCTCACTGCCTATCACAGTTTTGAAGGCCATAAAATGCCAAGATGGCAAAACCCCCCCCCAAATGACCCCATTTTGGAAAGTAGACACCCCAAGCTATTTGCTGAGAGGCATGGTGAGTATTTTGCAGCTCTCATTTGTTTTTGAAAATGAAGAAAGACAAGAAAAATGTATTTTTTTTTTCTTTTTTCAATTTTCGAAAGTTTGTGACAAAAAGTGAGGTCTGCAAAATACTCACTATACCTCTCAGCAAATAGCTTGGGGTGTCTATTTTCCAAAATGGGGTCATTTGGGGGGGGGTTGTGCCATCTGGGCATTCCGTGGCCTCCGAAACTGTGCTAGGCAGTGAAGAGTGAAATCAAAAATTTACGCCCTTAGAAAGCCTGAAGGCGGGGCTTGTTTTTCGGGGTCCCGTGCGCGGCTAGGCTCCCAAAAAGTCCCACACATGTGGTATCCCCATACTCAGGAGAAGCAACAGAATGTATTTTGGGGTATAATTTCACATATTCCCATGGCATGTTTGAGCAATATATCATTTAGTGACATCTTTGTGCAAAAAAAAAAAAAAAAAGATTTGTCTCTTTCCCGCAACTTGTGTCACAATATAAAATATTCCATGGACTCGACATGCCTCTCAGCAAATAGCTTGGGGTGTCTACTTTCCAAAATGGGGTCATTTGGGGGGGTTTTGAACTGTCCTGGCATTTTATGCACAACATCTAGAAGCTTATGTCACACATCACCCACTCTTCTAACCACTTGAAGACAAAGCCCTTTCTGACACTTATTGTTTACATAAAAAAATAATTTTTTTTTGCAAGAAAATTACTTTGAACCCCCAAACATTATATATTTTTTTAAAGCAAATGCCCTACAGATTAAAATGGTGGGTGTTTCATATTTTTTTTTCACACAGTATTTGCGCAGCGATTTTTCAAACGCATTTTTGGGGGAAAAAACACACTTTTTAAAATTTTAATGCACTAAAACACACTATATTGCCCAAATGTTTGATGAAATAAAAAAGATGATCTTAGGCCGAGTACATGGATACCAAACATGACATGCTTTAAAATTGCGCACAAACGCGCAGCGGCGACAAAATAAATACATTTTTAAAAGCCTTTAAAAGCCTTTACAGGTTACCACTTTAGATTTACAGAGGAGGTCTACTGCTAAAATTACTGCCCTCGTTCTGTCCTTCGCGGTGATACCTCACATGCATGGTGCAATTGCTGTTTACATTTGACGCCAGACCGACGCTTGCGTTCGCCTTTGCGCGAGAGCAGGGGGGGACAGGGGTGCTTTTTTTTTTTTTTTTTTTTTTCTTTATTATTTTTTTGCTTTTTTATCTTATTTTTAAACTGTTCCTTTCATTTTTATTTTTTTTTAATTAATTTTATTGTTATCTCAGGGAATGTAAATATCCCCTATGATAGCAATAGGTAGTGACAGGTACTCTTTTTTTAAAAAATTGGGCTCTATTAGACCCTAGATCTCTCCTCTGCCCTCAAAGCATCTGACCACACCAAGATCGGTGTGATAAAATGCTTTCCCAATTTCCCAATGGCGCTGTTTACATTCGGCGAAATCTAAGTCATGAAATGCTCGTAGCTTCTGGTTTCTTAGGCCATAGAGATGTTTGGAGCCATTCTGGTCTCCGATCAGCTCTGTGGCCAGCTGGCTGAATCACCGGCTGCATTCTCAGGTTCCCTGTTGGGACAGGAAAGCCAGAGAAAAACACGGAAGACGGTGGGGGAGGGGGGGGCATTCCCTCCCACTGCTTGCAAAAGCAGTCTAGAGGCTAATTAGCCGCTAGGATTGCTTTTACATGAAAGCCGACCGCTGGCTGAAAAGAATGATACCAAGATGATACCTAAACCTGCAGGCATCATTCTGGTATAACCACTCAAAGTCCAGCAACATACCAGTACGTTGCTGGTCCTTGTTAGGCATATATTGTAAACTTTTTTTTCATGCAGCCTGTGGGCTGAACGAAAAAAAGATATTGATCGGTGGGTATGCCCACCATTAGAATACCTCCCTTCATCCACCCACTTCTAATGATGGGCATACATGCACCATTTATATATGCCGAAGCATGGGGGCATCCTCCCGCAAAAGGCAGGAGCAAATCGCTCCTCCACCCACTACTGCCCCCACGCTTCGGCATATATGCTGAAGTATGTAACTGTGGTGGTGAAATCACCTCCGACAGCGTTGGAGTCACGGCTTTATATATCGTGGGAGCAAACGCTGTTGCTGTCAAGATAAATAAATCCGCGCTGCAACTGAATGGCGTACCTGCTAAGCAAATGATGGTTAACAATAAAACAAAGCAACATTACAGTATAACAGTAAGACTTACCATACCTGCAAAGCAAATACAAAAAAAAAAATAGTAAAAAATAAAACATTTAACGCAACCTGTGCCTAAAATATATATATGCCGAAGCATGGGGGCATCCTCCCGCAAAAGGCAGGAGCAAATCGCTCCTCCACCCACTTCTGCCCCCACGCTTCGGCATATATGCTGAAGTATGTAACTGTGGTGGTGAAATCACCTCCGACAGCGTTGGAGTCACGGCTTTATATATCGTGGGAGCAAACGCTGTTGCTGTCAAGATAAATAAATCCGCGCTGCAACTGAATGGCGTACCTGCTAAGCAAATGATGGTTAACAATAAAACAAAGCAACATTACAGTATAACAGTAAGACTTACCATACCTGCAAAGCAAATACAAAAAAAAAAAATAGTAAAAAATAAAACATTTAACGCAACCTGTGCCTAAAATATATATATGCCGAAGCATGGGGGCATCCTCCCGCAAAAGGCAGGAGCAAATCGCTCCTCCACCCACTTCTGCCCCCATGCTTCGGCATATATGCTGAAGTATGTAACTGTGGTGGTGAAATCACCTCCGACAGCGTTGGAGTCACGGCTTTATATATCGTGGGAGCAAACGCTGTTGCTGTCAAGATAAATAAATCCGCGCTGCAACTGAATGGCGTACCTGAAAACAATAAAATGGTTACCAACAAAACACAGTAAACGGTAAAGTATGAAAAATCTGAAAAGGAAACATGGTAAAACATAATAACAATAAAACATTGCAGAATAGAATAGAGTAAAAAAGAGAAGAACAATAGAGAGAGAATAGAGAGAGAGAGAACAATAAAACAACAACTATTTTTGGTTTTTTTATTTTATATTTTTTTTTGTGTTTTTATTTTTTTTAATTTTTTTTTATTTTATTTTTTTACACTTTTTTTTAGTAACTTTTAACTTTTGTAACTTTTGTTCCAGGTTTGGGTCTCTCAAAATGCAATGGCATCTTGGGAGACCCTGTGTTAGTGTGCCTAGTCTGTGCAGTGCTGAACCCTACGCTAATACTCAACTAATGTATGGTAGCGTTCAAAGCATTCACCCATGCAAAGACCAGGATTGCCAGGACAGGAGGGACAATAAGTCCGGGTGTCACGCCTAAATCCGCGCTTGCTGCAGACACGACATCTTTTTTGGGGGGCTCGTTGGGTAGGGGTACTCGGGATGGCATAAATAAAATGCCGCTCATGCAGCCGGCTTACTGCATTTGGTTGGGGAAGGTGAGGTAGAGCACCGTCTGGAAACAGAAGGGCTCTGACGATCTCTTCCTGGAATTTAAGGAAGGATCCAGTCCGTCCTGAAGCTCTGTATAGCACATGAGCATTCAGCAAAGCCAATTGAAATAAGTATACAGACACTTTTTTGTACCAGCGTCTGGCCTTACGGGCAACTAAGTACGGCGCCAACAACTGGTCGTTGAGGTCCACCCCTCCCATATTAAGGTTGTATTCGTGGACACAGAGGGGTTTCTCCACAACACCAGTCGCCGTAGAAATTTGGGTCGTCGTGTCTGCATGAAGGGAGGTGAGAACGAAAACATTCTTCTTATCCCTCCACTTCATAGCGAGCAAATTATTATACTTCAAGCAGGCTCTCTCCCCCAGCCTAAGACGGGAATCTACAAGCCGCTGGGGAAAGCCCCGGCGATTAGGTCGCACGGTGCCACATGCTCCAATCTGCTGATCAAACAAGTGACTAAAAAGTGGCACGCTCGTATAATAATTGTCCACGTACAAGTGGTACCCCTTTCCGAATAAGGGTGACACCAAGTCCCACACTATCTTGCCAGCGCTTCCTATGTAGTCAGGGCAGTTTGTCGGCTCTACGTGACTATCTCTTCCCTCGTAAACCATAAATCTATATGTATAGCCTGTGGCCCTGTCACAGAGCTTATACATCTTGACCCCGTATCTGGCACGCTTGCTGGGAAGGTACTGTTTGAATGACAAGCGGCCAGAAAACTTAATCAGGGACTCATCAACGCAGACAACTTGATGGGGGGTAAACAAGTCTGCAAAACGTTGGTTGAAGTGGTTTACGAGGGGCCGAATTTTGTAGAGCCGATCGTATGCAGGGTCTCCACGAGGACGACAGAGTTCATTGTCGTTGAAGTGCATGAACCGCAAAATCTGCTCGTATCGTGCCCTGGCCATGGAAGCAGAGAACAAGGATGAATGGTAAATTGGGTCAGTGGACCAATATGACCGCAACTTACTCTTTTTATTCAACCCCATGAGGAGGGAAAGGCCCAGAAAGGTCTTAAATTCGGAGACCGTAATTGGTCTCCAATCTCTGGCAAGGGTGGACTGGGGCATAGTGGCGATGTGTTGACCAGCGTACAAATTGCTTTGGTCCACAATAGATCTATAGAGATCTTCGGTGAAAAACAGTGAATAAAAATCCAGTGGCATAAAGTCAACTGTTTCCACCTGAATTCCGGGTTGGCCAGTGAAAGGGGGAAGTACGGGTGCTGCAGAAGTGGAAGGTTCCCAATTCGGATTGGCCAATGCAGCAGGAAGGGCACTATGGGCACGACGGGCCTGTCTTTGTCTTCTTGGTGGCAGCGGGACACTACTACTGCTTGCCACCTCGCCAGCTTGAACTGCACTTATGGGACTCGCCACGTCACCACGTGATACTGCAGTGCTGGATGTACGACCAGGGTGTACTAGGCCGCTGGTGCTTGCCAGTTCACCAGAAGGAGTAGCGGCGCTAGTACTGCTCTGCTCCATACGAGAGCCCTGCGGTTCTTGCACTTCAAGGACAGCATAAGTTCGGGGTCTGGTACGCCTGACCCTAGCAGGGACCACAACTCTGTCGTCAGAGCTATCTGTCATGGAGCCGCTGTCCTCTACAGGTTCGTATTCTGAGCCTGAACTTGACAGATGAGTGACTTCCTCTTCACTATCTGTCATGCTCAGAATCCTGTAGGCCTCTTCACTAGTGTACCTTGGATTTGCCATTTTGGCCTCTAAATTTAGGGGTACACTAGTGAGACTCACAGGCAAAAAAGCTCCTGACTGTTGGCGACTGTATCAAAACGCTACCAAAAAACTGTTAGCGATCGCAGGGATCAGGCCTGACTCTGCGACCGCTGCAGTTATGTGTGCTTAGTGTTTTGTAAGTGTCAGTAATCGATCGATACTGCACTTGGGTGGGCTGGGCAGGGCTGGGCCGAGGAGCAAAACGCAGGTGCTAGCAGGTATCTGGGCTGATCCCGCTAACACTGCGTTTCAGGGAACCCTAAACTGCTGGGGAGTATAGATCTGATCGGATCAGATATCGATCCGTTCAGATACTATAGCACTAAGGGAGGTGTATGCTGCGTGCGTGGGTTTTAGCTGTACTGGCGCTAACCTGACGCTGCCTGGGGCGACGCAGACCTTATCAGATCCTAAAAACTATAAATCTATCACCGCCGGGCAATTAGGGGGTTAAACCTTTATAGGGTAATAAACGGCGGGTGCCCTAAAACTATAATAAACTGTAATAAACTGTAATAAACTACAAAAAACAAACTATCTAACCAGCGTCACCCGTAACACTTATACGGTGATCGCTGGTGAAAGGGTTAACTAGGGGGCAATCAGGGGGTTAAAACCTTTAGCAGGTAGTATATGGGGGTCCCTGTCGCTATAAAACACTGACAGCGAACCTATATACTTACCTCCCTAAACTAGCGTCACCTGTGTCACTAATACAGCGATCAGAAAAACGATCGCTTAGCGACACTGGTGACGGGGGGTAATCAAGGGGTTAACTTTTATTAGGGGGGGTTAGGGGGGTACCCTGGACCTAAGGGGGGTACCCTAGACCTAAAGGGGGCTAACCTAACTGCCCTAAAACTTTTAACTGACACAAACTGACACCAATGCAAAAAAAAAAAAAATGCTATTGGTGTCAGAGTGACAGGGGGTACAGGGGGGTGATCAGGGGGTGATCGGGGGGTGATGGGGGGTGACAAGTGTGCCTGGCGTGTTCTACTGTTAGTGTAGTGTTGTGCAGACTTACTTGATGTCTTCTCTCCTCGGCGCGGCGACGAAAAGACCGGCTCAAGGAGAGATGACATCACTTCCTTTCCCTCTGTTTACATTACAGAGGGAAGGAAGCATTTTCATTCGCCGGGAGCGATCGGGAGGGGGTGGCCAACAATGGATGGCCTCCCCCTGACCTTTGATCGCCCGGGAAGAAATGGCGACCGCCTCGGGCACCGGGGGGGGGACCGATCGGTCCCCCCACCCGCGGAAGGCAAATCACATACCCTGTACGTGATTTTGCCTGTCCGTGCCACCTTGCCGATGTACATCGGCGTGAGGCGGTCGTCAAGTGGTTAAGCTACAAAACACCACACAATATTACAAAAATTGAGCAATATAGGGAATATGTCAAATGACCAAATTAAAACTGATAACGTTATCATTAACCTGCATACCCTTGGCTCTAATCACCTTCAGTGGCCACTGCCGACCAATTCAACTGCTTACCCATGTTTTGGGATGAGTTCCCGGACTGCTAATAGCTTTCATGCAATGGTGAATATGCTCCAATAATTTTCTATTTACATCCATTCATCCACCCTTACGCCCATACCACCTCACTACCTACACTTGGATTGATTTGAGGTCTTCTTGTATATGTTATTAGCCAATGTAGTAGGAATTGCTGCTGTGATTGGTGTATGTATGGGGTATGCTTGGCCGCGGCTCCGGTGTTTTTAATGATAACGTTATCAGTTTTAATTTGGTCATTTGACATATTCCCTATATTGCTCAATTTTTGTAATATTGTGTGGTGTTTTGTAGCTTAATAAACATATTGTTTTTTGGCAGATTGTGTTTGGACTATTTGCCTTCTTTGGGGGAATTCCTTTTCCTTGTTGTTTTGTTTACCATAACCAAGGCAGGAAGGGAGGAACACTCTTCCAAATGGGAACACAAGAAGCCAAGGTAAAGACAGTTTTGGTACTTGAATTAGCTGTATTTCAAATACATTCACTTCACAATTTTAATTAATATGTACTTGTAGTAATTTATGATATCCTCCTGGAGTTAAACATAAGAGGTGTGACCATTTCATTCCCGAAATGCCCGCAGTATAGCACTATGATGGTGAATCACACAGCCATTCCCACTCAAGCGTGTTCTGACATGTTCTAACTTGCACTCCCCTGGGTCCCAGACCAGTGGTGAACATTCCATGAAGGAACCAAGTGTTTTGAATAGCATAGGTGGTTTTAGAAAGGGTGGGAAGATGTAAACAATGAGGCAAGAAGTTGGCAGCCAAAAATGCAAAGGACGGATTCAGATGTGGACAGATGGGGAACCCTTGTGCGCTCAGGCTGGTGTGTTGTTTTTTTTATCACAAGGGGATAGCTCATTATAAGTTCACGAAACATGGTGCAAAGGTCATCCAACTTGAAAATTCTGAAAAGGTTACATTAATTTGTTTGGAGGAAAAGACCGGAACTGGACTGACAAGTGGATTCTCCACCAGGAGACGGATGGCTCAAACTTGTCTTGCATACACACGGTCACACAAAATTGTCGGAAAATCCAATCGTTCTGAACGCAGTGACATAAAACACGTACGACGGGACTATAAACGGGGCAGTAGCCAATAGCTTTTGTCTCTTAGATTATTCTGAGCATGCGTGGCACTTTGTGCGTCGAATTTGTGTACACACGATCGGAATTTCTGACAACGGATTTTGTTGTTGGAAAATTTTATAGCCTGCTCTCAAACTTTGTGTGTCGGAAATTCCTATGGAAAATGAGTGATGGAGCCTACACACGGTCGGAATTTCCGACAACAAGGTCCTATCATACATTTTCCATCGGAAAATCCTATTGTGTGTACAGGGCATAAGAAATTTTGGTGAGATATTTTATGGCTAAATTAGCCACTTCGGACGGGGGTTCTAATCTACAAAAATAAGAACAAATTCTGGCTATACATGCACTTTACCATGTTTTCTATGGAATAGGTTGAGACCCATTGACTGCAGCCTTGAACACAGCATGTATTTATTTATTTTAGAGAAAGAAAATCCAAAAATATAATCTATTTATTAGTGTTGTTGCCCAAAATGAACACCACTTAAACCCAAAAGTCACACATTTTACATAAGATTCCATTAGAATAATATATGTGAATCTTATATGAGAACATTGATAGTTAGACCATTGTTAGAGATAGCGATCCATGCTGCTTTACTCCATATATGCAGTAAATCTATGTGTCGGTGAAGTTTGTGTTTGAAACAGGAGTCAGAAAACTTTCTTTTTTTCTTATTTTGTGAATTCCTTTTATTTATGTGTGTGTTGTGTTGTAAATTTTAGAACCATCATGTTAGAAAAAAAAATGAAAAAGAAATACATTCCTGTAAAAAAAAAATCTTGTACTGTCATCCCATTTATTGTTTATTATTCAAATAAAAATACACAAAGTGTTCTTTTTTTGTTACTTTTGTAAGACAGCTTTAGATATTCTGGCTGTTTATTGAGATGGTAAATAAGTCTATTTTCTACTTACGTTTATACATATTTTAATTCTTATTTACTGAGCCTCCATTGTTGTCCATTGCTGTATTTCTTTTTATTGGACCCGTTTTAAATCCCGCAGTTTAACCATGTGAATTATTATCCAATTACAGATTGCAGGAAGAAGAAACTGCATTCCATTTTAGCTTGCGCACATTTTTTTTTCTCTTCCTTTTTTTTATCATCTGTTTTAATTCTGCTGTTGTTTTTGTTGAAAGATTGTATTTTTTATCTGTTGTATTGATTTATCATATGTTAAAAAATATGAGAGTGGATCCGATTTCACTGAGATTTTATTTATATGTTACATCCAACATCTCATTATCATCACTATACATCCTCCAGAGATTTATGGATTGCATCTACTTTATTGGCTAAGGAAGACATAAATTTCTAGCGGTGTAGACAAAAAAAATAAATAAAATTAAATGTGACTTGTGATATAAACCCAAAGACTGAGCCTATTTTTCTTCTTTTCAAGACAAATAACCTGAAAGGATACAGTGATACAATGTTCTTCTTTGATACAATAAAACAAGGTTTGGACAAAGACGATTTTTGGAACAGATAACAGTAACTGCACATTAAGGATGAGTAAATCCTCATCTAGTAAATCTAGGCTTGCAATCTACTTCATTATAACATAGTTATATGCGTAGGCTGAAAAAATGATGTGCTGATACATTGATAAAAAAAATAAAAATAAAAAGGTACAGAAAGCCAATAGAAAGACAGTTTTGCTGCTTATATTAGCTGTCTTTAAAAATAAATTATTTTTAATATTTGAACAAATACATAAATATAGTAAATTGTGATATACTGTATTTTTTTTTTTTATTTGTGGGATTCACACAGAGAAAAGTTATCACAAGATCAAAGTACTTAGACTAAGTACTAAAAAGTTCAAGAGCCAGCAATCTGCAAAGAAGGTTATGGTAACCTTTTTTTGGGGTGACAAGGGTGTCATTCTCCCTGATTTTCTGAAATGTGGCCATATCGTGACCAGGGAGAGGTACATTGAGACCCTTAAGAAGTTTAGAGAACCCATTAGGAGGAAGAGACTGAATACGTTCATCAGGCAATTGGAAAATTAGGCTGGTCAGTGATCCCCCATCCATTGTATAGCCCAGATTTAGCATCCTCAAACTTCTACTCGTTTGAAGGACAGTCTTCGGGAACAATGATTTGATGACATAGACAAAGTGAAAGTGGGTGTGAAGAAGTGGGTACAAAAGTGCACACCTGATTTTTTTCAAAGAGGATTCAAGAGTTGGGTTCAACAATGGTGCAAATGCAATGGTGCAAATGCAGAGTTACTAGTATGGAGGGATGAAAGAGTTACTCTAACAACATGTGAAATTTGAATAACTTATACAAGTTAATAAAAAAGTTAACTTGTATAATGTCCACTTTTGTATTACTTTCGGTACAGCCCTTATACAACATGCAGCAAAAAACCAACAGTGCACACAGGCTCGCAGGCCTACCTTTTAGCCTAGGTCAGCAATGGATAGACAGCAGGATCGTGGTCAAGATTCAAGCCAAGGTCAGCAACTGATAGACAGCAGGATCGTGGTCAGAGGCAAACCAAGATCAGCAAGGAATAGACAGCAGGATCATGGTTCGGATTCAAGCCGAGGTTTGCAATGGATAGAAAGCAGGATTGTGGTCAGGATTTAAGATGAGGTCAGCAATGGTTAGACAGCAGGATCATGGTAAGGATTCAAGCCGAGGTTAGCAACGGATAGACAGCAAGATTGTGGTTAGGATTCAAACCAAGGTTAGCAATAGATAGACAGCAGGATTGTGATCAGGATTCAAGCCGAAGTCAGCAATGGATCGACAGCAAGATCATGGTCAAGATTCAGGACGAGGTCAGCAAGAGATAGACAGCAGGATTGTGGTTAGGAGATAACCTGAGGTCAGCAAGAGAAAAGACAGCAAGATCATGGTTAGGATTCAAGCTGAGGTTATCAATAGATGGACAGTGGGATTGTGGTTAGGATTTAAGTCAAGGTCAGCAACGGTAGACAGCAGGATCATGGTTAAGATTCATGCTGAGGTCAGCAAGAGATGGCCAGCAGAATTGTGGTTAGGAGATAAGCCCAGGTCAGCAACAGGTAGATAGCAGAATCGTGGTCAAGATTCAACTTAAGGTCAGCAAGAGACAGACAGCAGGATTGTGGTTAGGAGATAACCTGAGGTCAGCAACGGATAGACAGTAGGATCATGGTTAGAATTCAAGGCGAGGTCAGCAATGAATAGACAGCAGGATCATGGTTAGGATTCAAGCCGAGGTTAGCAATAGATAGACAGTGGGATTGTGGTTAGGATTCAAGCCAAGGTCAGCAATGAATAGATAGTAGGATCTTGGTCTAGATTCAAACCGAGGTCAGCAAGAGATAGACAGCAGGATTATGGTCAGGAGATAAGCCCAAGTCAGCAATGGATAGACAGCAGGAACATGGTTAGGATGCAAGCTGAGGTTAGCAACAGATAGACAGCAGGATAGTGGTCAGGATTCAAGCCAAGGTCAGCAATGGATAGACAGTAGGATCAGGTTCAAGATTCAAGTCGAGGTCAGCAATGGATAGACAGTAGGCTCGTGGTCAGGATTCAAGCTGAGGTCAGCAATGGATAGACAGCAGGATCAGGTTCAGGATTCAAGTCGAGGTCAGCAATGGATAGACAGTAGGCTCGTGGTCAGGATTCAAGCTGAGGTCAGCAATGGATAGACAGCAGGATCAGGTTCAGGATTCAAGTCGAGGTCAGCAATGGATAGACAGTAGGCTTGTGGTCAGGATTCAAGCTGAGGTTAGCAATGGATAGACAGCAGGATCAGGTTCAGGATTCAAGTCAAGGTGAGCAACAGATAAACAGCAAGATTGTGGTGAGGATTCAAGCCGAGGTCAGCAATGGATAGATGGATGAGCCAAGGCCACAATCAAGAGGGTCAAAACAGGAAGTCAGAATGGAGAGAAATCCAGAAACAGGCCAGGTCAGCAACAAAAAATCAAGAATGAATAGGATTCAGGACCCAGGGAACAGATAAAGATCATCCAGCATCAGCATTTTCCATTAAAGAGGGAGTCTGGGGCCAAGTCTGGTATCAGGCATCTATGCCCATGTGCCAGCATGTGTAGATCTTCTCCTGAAGCTATCCTGACACCCTCCAATGCTTCTACAGTTCCCAATGGCAGTCAGCAAAATCTGAATACATACCATTGAATACACTGTATACTTCAAGAGCCTATTCAGCTTCACAAACTGATCTGCTAATAAAAGAAATGCAACAAGCAGCTTTCCTTCACTCTACACCTGACTCATCCAAAGCATTAACTTTTGTCCGGCTGATGTCCGCACGTAAAACACCATGTCTAACAGGATTCATTTATCAAGTCCTAATTTTCCTGGCGCTGTCTCCGTTTGGTGTGATTAAAATATGGAGGATTAATGTATCCAGTAACCATCTTATGAATATCATTATCCTTCAGAGAAAGTGTCATAAAGGTATCGTGATTTGTGAGTTCACCTCAAATGCTCAGATGACCTTCTGCAGTTTAGATTTGGGCTGAGAAAATAAAGTGTGGCAGAGTGCATTTCGGAGAGATAATCTCATTTTTAATTTCCATTATATACAGTCGTTGTTGTCAGTCTGAGTTGTAATTTCTGGCTTTGTAGGAGAAAAATTTCCACATAAATGCTCCAGCCATGCCAATAAGGACCTCGCATTTCAAAGAGGACCTTCCACCTATAGGTGAAATATATAATTTAGCCACTACAATACATGTGTATAAATATCCCTTGTTGAATGAAAAGCACGTGTGCCCTTTTTTTGAATTGATCTTTTTTTGCATACAATCTTTTTTTTTTGGAATTTTATCAATTATCTTGTCTTTTTTTTAACTGCCCTGCTGGAGGGGGCTGGTAAAATATATCAGGGGTCTAAACAGCCGTAGCTGCACTGGAGATGAACAAATAGGAAGCACTCTGAGTCTTTCTTTTCACTCACAAACTGAAGCATAGTAAACACAGTTTATTATGCTTTAGTTATGAATGAACACAGGAGCAATCAGCAGTGATCGCTCACTGTGTTCATTCAGGAATGAAAGGGCCCGATGAATATGATATATTTACCCCCTCCCCCAAATTTCCATCCTGAAAAATTGCCTCTGAGTCCCCCACAGCAACTGCAGCCGGCAGGAGGGAGAAGAGAAGTGCTGTCAGGGAAGGGGGGCACACAGGGGGGGGGGGGCAGCAGGGGGAAGGGGGGTAGGGTTGTTCCGAGCAGAGAGGGATCCTCATGTGGCTCCCCCTATACTTCAGCCAACAGGAGGGTGAGGTGCAGAAGCAGGGTGAGCCACAGGAGGATCAGTTCCAGTGAGAAGGCAGTACAGCCGGTCCTTCTCCTCGGCAGGTGCCTGGACCACCCTGTTGAACTGATTGAGCCTGGGCCCAGTACAGGGGGCGGCTGTACCCCCTGATTGGCGACCCTAATTTGCATGTGCCACAATGCAAAGCAGCTATAGCAATGTGTAAGAACCAGTGGCTGCTGGTGGTATATTTTTTTGGGGAGGGGCGCCAAACAATCCACCCGCAATCCCCCCGGTCAGTTGGTCAAAAGGCCCACACTGACCTCATCTAGGTTGCGGGTAGCGATTCCTCTGGGCGGCGGCTTATTCACCCTACGTCTCATCCTCCTTGGCTTATATTTCTTGCCATTACCAGAACCCAACACCAAAGAAGAAGCCAAAACAAATGCTCCTACCCCTGGTGATCGCAACAATACCACATATTTGTATGTTATGTATTCTTTATTCTTAGTACGGCCCAAAAACTTTGTGCTTTTTTTTTGTCCTACCTAAAACACACTGACTCTAACTGACGGTGCATTGCTGGGGCATAGGTAAGTATTGGCAGCTTTAGTTCCACTTTAATATAGGCTGCACGCAAAACATTGTTGCCACTTATATGTTTTCACTGCAGAAACAGTTTGTATTCAGAATATCTCTGTCTAATTGAATGTCCACGTGTGTCCCATGTGAACATAGAAGGTATGGCGGGGGGGGGATAGAGATACATTACTGCTCTGATTTATTCAGCTTTGTGGATAGCTTTAAGTCTAGGTATCACTTACCTGGTAGGAGACAGAATTGACGAGGATGGCCTCTCCAGCCCAAGTTCCACTGAAGGTGTCGAGGGACAGGAGGAACCCAAGTGCCGGCAGGTGCTGATAGCAGAACTTGCAGCAGGAGGTGCAGGCTTGAGAAGTCAGGCAGGACATCAGACCAGGAGCAGATGCGATGCATGCTGGATCAGCCGAGGCTAAAGGGGCACTCCACATGTACTACAG
Organism: Aquarana catesbeiana; assembly: GCF_042186555.1. NCBI lineage: Eukaryota > Metazoa > Chordata > Amphibia > Anura > Ranidae > Aquarana > Aquarana catesbeiana. The sequence goes on from NC_133329.1 coordinate 402,110,004, forward strand.
GTTCTGGAAGCATGGCTTGTCAAAGCTCTCAGCAGGCTTTGAGCAAGAACACACTGCGATTACTGGAGCAGTTATGAAGAACAGCTAAAGCAGACCCTCAGAAGTAATATGAAGCCAGGTTGAGAGCAGGAGCGAGATCACAGGGGTAGCCAAGGTCAGCCAAGCGTAGGCGGAAGCTTGGTCAGGAACGAAGCCAAGGTCAGGAACAGGTGGGAAGAGGTACAAGCAGAATCCAGGATCAGGTGATTAATAAGCCAGGTCATCATTGGAAGTCAGATATAGGATACACTCAGGATACAGGAAAATCTGAAGACCAGTCAGCACTGATAGTGAGCAAGAGCATCCGTTAAATAGCCCACCTGCTGCTAAAAACTGTGGACACGCTCATGCGTGTGTGCACACATGTGCTCGCATTCCTGCGTACATGTGCATTCCTGTCAGTGATTCCTATGCTCATTCCTATAAACAATGTGGCTATGCTGATTTCTATGAGCAATGCCATGTGCATGCACATACAGTATCTCACAAAAGTGAATACACCCCTCACATTTTTGTAATATTTTATTATATCTTTTCATGTGACAACACTGAAGAAATGACACTTTGCTACAATGTAAAGTAGTGAGTGTACAGCTTGTATAACAGTGTAAATTTGCTGTCCCCTCAAAATAACTCAACACACAGCCATTAATGTCTAAACCGCTGACAACAAAAGTGAGTACACCCCTAAGTAAAAATGTCCAATTTGGGCCCAATTAGCCCCGGTGTCATGTGACTTTTTAGTGTTACAAGGTCTCAGGTGTGAATGGGGAGGAGGTGTGTTAAATTTGGTGTTATCGCTCTCACTCTCTCATACTGGTCACTGGAAGTTCAACACATCACAGCACCTCATGGCAAAGAACACTCTGAGGATCTGAAAAAAAGAATGGTTGCTCTATATAAAGATGGCCTAGGCAGTGTAAATTTGCTGTCCCCTCAAAATAACTCAACACACAGCCATTAATGTCTAAACCACTGGCAAAAAAAGTGAGTACACCCCTAAGTGAAAATGTCCAAATTGGGCATAAAGTGTCAATATTTTGTGAGGCCACCATTATTTTTCAGCACTGCCCTAACCTTTTTGGGCATGGAGTTCACCAGAGCTTCACAGGTTGCCACTGGAGTCCTCTTCCACTCCTCCATGACGACATCACGGAGCTGGTGGATGTTAGAGACCTTGCACTCCTCCACCTTCCGTTTCCGCAGTGGTCGTCTTGGAGGTGTGTTTGGGGTCGTTATCATGTTGGCATACTGCCCTGCGGCCCAGTCACAGAAGGGAAGGGATCATGCTCAGCTTCAGCATATCAGAGTACATGTTGGCATTCATGGTTCCCTCAATTAACTGTAGCTCCCCAGCGTCAGCAGCACTCATGCAGCCCCAGACCAAGACACTCCCACCACCATGCTTGGCTGTAGGCAAGACACACTTGTCTTTGTACTCCTCACCTGGTTGCTGCCACACACACTTGACACCATCTGAACCAAATAAGTTTATCTTGGTCTCATCAGACCACAGGACATGGTTCCAGTAATCCATGTCCTTCCTTAGTCTGCTTGTCTTCAGCAAACTGTTTGCAGGCTTACTCGTGCATTATCTTTAGAAGAGGCTTCCTTTTGGGATGACAGCCATGCAGACCTATTACAGTGTGCGGCATATGGTCTGAGCACTGACAGGCTGACCCCCCACTCCTTAAACCTCTGCAGCAATGCTGGCAGCACTCATATGTCTATTTCTCAAAGACAACCTCTGGATATGACGCTGAGCATGTGCCCTCAACTTCTTTGGTGGACCATGGTGAGGTCTGTTCTGAGTGGAACCTGTCTTGTTAAATCGCTGTATGGTCTTGGCCACCGCACTGCAGCTCAGTTTCAGGGTTTTGGCAATCTTCTTATAGCCTAGGCCATCTTTATGTAGAGCAACAATCCTTTTTTTCAGATCCCCAGAAAGGATCTTTGCCATGAGGTGCCATGTTGAACTTCCAGTGACCAGTATGAGAGAGTGAGAGCAATAACACCAAATTTAACACAACTGTGCCCCATGAACACATGAGACCTTGTAACACTAATGAGTCACATGACACAGGGGAGGGCAAATGGCTAATTGGGCCCAATTTGGACATTTTCACTTAGGGGTGTACTGACTTTTGTTGCCAGCAGTTTAGACATTAATGGCCGTGTGTTGAGTTATTTTGAGGGGACAGCAAATTTACACTGTTATACAAGCTGTACACTCACTACTTTACATTTTAGCAAAGTGTCATTTCTTCAGTGTTGTCACATAAATAGATATAATAAAATATTTACAAAAACGTGAGGGGTGTGCTCACTTGTGTGAGATACTGTATCTATGCGCCATTCGCCGTACTATAATTCCCTTACATTACTGTAGGTTTATGCATTCAGGGAACACCAGACTGTGAGTACGGAGCGATGCAAGCTGTGTCATAATGTTTATCAGTGGCCGCGTGGTCTTAAAGGCCCCCCTCTATCAAAATTTCTGAACATAACCTTTCCGTGCATTTGGGGCTCATTGGGTTGTAACTTTGCCCTCCCATACATGTTGGAGGAGCATGGCCTCGGTATCAACTTCATGGGGTTGACGTACAAACAAAAAGTATGACCCTTTGCATACTTCTCGGTAGTTGTGACCATGCTGCTCCTCCAGAATAGACCCTATGCTCGCATGTGGGTGGCCTGTTGTTACATTTCTCATCTGGGGTCGATGTCTGGTTTGGATCTTGATGTATTCTGCAATAATATTTTTATTTTCCCAATTATTCTCTTGTGGAAGCAGGCTCTAAATCCCATGAAATGCGTAGATACAACAACTGAAGCCACCTTCATAGAGTTTTAAGTTGGTGTAAAGATCTGGCTTAGGCCCAGCTGAAATATAATGATGCTGTATCTTTAGGTCTAGTTAATAACTTTATTTAGAGGGAATATTTGTTTGCAGAAGGTTTTAATGATTAATGTTTATTGTAGCATATTTTTACATACTTTTTTTTCTTTTTTTCCTTTTTTTGATTTGGAAACTGTAACAATAATTTCTCGATGTGAGATTCCTCTGTTTTTTAAACGGATTAAGTGTACATGTTTTCTGGGCACCTCAAAAGTTCAACCAATCTGAGTTTTGTGTAGGTTTATACGTGCGTGAACACTGCCAGGCCTCTGAAAAGCCATCTGCTGTTGGATGGCTTTTCAGAGATATTTGACAGGTGGTGAGAAGATAATATGTCACCTCCTAAATGTCTGTTTTAACCCCATAAATGCAGCAACACAGCATGTGGCCCCCGTTCACTTGAATGGGTCTCATCTGGAGGCAGTACTGTCCACAGAGCATGGCAGGAGGGATACTTATTATTGTTGGTCTCTAGTGAGTGGATAGGCTCCATTCTCAGTGATGTCACTGGTCTCTAGTGAATGGATAGGCTTTATTCTCAGTGATGTCACTGGTCTCTAGTGAAAGGATAGGCTCCATTCTCAGTGATGTCACTAGTCTCTAGTGAAAGGATAGGCTACATTCTCAGTTATGTCACTGATGTCTAGTGATAGGATAGGCTCCATTCCCAGTGATGTCACTGGTCTCTAGTGAGTGGATAAGCTTCATTCTCAGTGATGTCACTGGTCTCTAATGACTGGGTAGGGTACACAAGCAGTGATGTTGCCAGCTTCGAATAAATAGGCAGGCTGTATTCTCAATAATATTGCCAGGTAATTGTAAATGAACAAGCTGCAATCTTATTGATGCTTCTGGTCCCTACTGAATGGATTAGCTGCACTAGCAGTGATGTTGCCCAACCCCACTGAAAGCATAGGTTGCTGTCAGACCAAAATCGAGTCAGAATGAGCATTGCTCAGTCATTCACAGAAAGTCATTTATCAACACAAGGCTTCCTCTGATTGGCTGAGGTGAAGATCATGACATCATCCGCCCACCTTTCCACCTCAGCCAGTCAGAGGAAGCCTTGTATTCATTCATTAAAATGATAAGGCTCCCTGTGAATGGCTGAGCAGTGCTCAGCCCAACCCAATTTTGTTTTGGCAGAATATGGGAAGTCCCCGAACCGCTGCCGTACAGCAGATGCTACATACAGTTTATGCTCTGCATTTAGGCTTCAAAGTGGTTGTAAACCCTTACATCTGCCCAAAGAAGTGATAATGAGATTAACCGATTTCCCTCCAGGGGCGTATCCGTACATCGCTGGAGTGGTTATACTAGGATGATATGCAGCTGCAGGTATCACCCCGCAACTTTTTTTTTTTTTTTTAGAGCCGACAGTTGCTTGTCATAGCAATCGGAGCGACTCACCAGCCCCTCGAATGCTATTACAAAGAGTGGGAGGGGACGTCCCCGGCCTCCCACCACCTTCCCTTCGCCTGTCACCATGGATCCCTTGGAGTTGGCATAACCTGTCAGAAGTGACTTGTACAGAGGAAGAGGACAGCAGACAGAAATCACACTGAGGCCGGGTTCACCCTATTGTGAATTTGATGTGGGTTTCCCCGGATCCATTTCTCATGACAGGAGAGTATGACCGGCTCTCAATGGAGCCGGTTCACTCATCTCTGGGGCAGCCACCGGGCGTGCAGCAGAAGAGTCCTGTTGCGTCTTTGGCTCCGTTTTCAGACCTGAAACGGTGAACGGGGATGCACCGGACCCTCTGTTGTGCCCCGCGGCCGCACATAGTGTGAACCCAGCCTAAGTGTTTTGGATGGAGGCTAGTAGACACTATAGACAAGCATGCTTTGTTCCTTTTTAATTTCAGAGGTTTACAATCACTTTAACCACTTCAGCCCCCAGAACAATTTACCCCCTTCCTGACCAGAGCACTTTTTGCGATTCGGCACTGCGCCGTTTTAACTGACAATTACGCGGTCGTGCGACGTTGCACCCAAACAAAATTGATGTCCTTTTTTCCCCACAAATAGAGCTTTCTTTTGGTGGTGTTTGATCCCCAATGCGTTATTTATTTTTTGTGCTATAAACAAAAAAAAAGAGCGACAATTTTGAAAAAAAAAAAACAATATTTTTTACTTTTTGCTATAATAAATATCCCCCAAAAATATATAAAAAAACTAATTTTCCCCTCAGTTTAGGCCTAAATGTATTCTTCTACATATTTTTGGCAACAAAAAAAAAACGCAATAAGCGTATATTGATTGGTTTGCGAAAAAGTTATAGCGTCTACAAAATAGGGGAGTTTTATGGCATTTTTATTATTATATATTTTTTATTAGCAATGGCGGCGATCTGCGATTTTTATCGTGACTGTGACATTATGGCGGACACATCGGACACTTTTGACACTAATTTGGGACATTGTCATTTATACAGCGATCAGTGCTATAAAAATGCACTGATTACTGTGTAAATGACACTGGCAGGGAAGGGGTTAAACACTAGGTGGCTATCAAGGGGTTAAGTGTGTCCTAGGGAGTGATTCTAACTGTGGGGGGGATGGGCTACCACTGACATGACAGAGATCACTGCTCCCGATGACAGGGAGCAGTGGACCTCTGTCATGTCACTAGTAAGGATGAGCTCCAGCATGTTCGCACAGCCCACGTGCAGAGCCGCCAGGAAATCGGCACTGTGCTGCGCTAATCACAGGCAGTGAGACATTTCCCGATCTCACTGCATTGTCCCGATGCGGACAGAGATCGGGAAATGTCTCACTGCCTGTGATTAGCGCAGCGCAGTGCCGACTTCCTGGCGGGCTCTGCACGTGGGCTGTGTGGACACGCCGGAGCTCATCCTTAGTCACTAGGCAGAATGGGGAAATGCCTTGTTTACATAGGCATCTCCCCGTTCTTCTGCTCCGTGACATGATCGCGGGCCCCCGGCAGACATCGAGTCCGCGGGACCCGCGGTCATGGTCACGGAGCACGCGGCGGGCGCTTCTTAAAGGGGACGTAACTGTAGGCCCATTTGCCCAGCCGTGCCATTGTGCCGACGTATATCATCGGGCGCTGGTCGGCATGTGGTTAAAGACGTGAATGTGAATGACTAGGCTGCATTGTCAGTGAATTTTATGGTCCTTAGTGAATGGATAGACTGAGAATACCAACACACTAGTTTGTGGGTGATGCCCTTGAAATGTTTTTTAACTGAATTTATGACATTTTCAAAAATGGAAGGCTTAAAGTTGGCTAGCTTTTGAGCACACTTTAAATGTAACACTGCTAAGTAAAATACTTCACTTCATTCCATCCTAGTGTAGCCCATCCCATGTTCCAGAAATATCAGAGCACTTTATCTCCCTCTCACTTCTGTACAATGCATTATGATCCGTCCCTTGACGAGCCTCTAATTTGTTCTCTCCTCCTTGTGGCGGCTCCCATCCACCAGCAAGATTTCATCAGCAAGCCTTACAAATCTACATTTACAAAATGCAATTATGGGATTCTGTTCTAAGATAACTAACCAAAACATGGGGGGGGAGTTGTGTTACATAACACCCCGATCTCCAACAACTCGCAACTCTAGAGGCTAATGTATTTTGATTTGATAAAGGGCAGGAATCTTATTTCAGGCCTTTTATCTCTTCTAATGCCTTCCTGCCTATTCAGTGTCATCACACACTATCTGTGTCCTTCAAACACCGGCTGGGGAAGATACATAAAACACGGCAATCCGATCTCTGGGATGTCATTAACACCTCAAGTGCCGAACAGCACCATTGTCAAATTCGGCAAGTGATGCGTTGAAATAAAATCTCATGAAGAAGATAAGGCCGTGTCAGAGCAGTCGTGTTTGCGTTCCAATCTCGCTTTTTATGTGTTTGGGTAATGCGATCACATTATTGCCGGTGTTCTGTATACGTCAACTTTTAAACTTCTCTTTTGAACAAGTCAACCTCTCTAGAATGGAAAATCAACCTCTCGTTAGGCAATCGGTGATTATAACCTGTAACCGAAATAGCTTTTGTGTCATGTTTCCACTGCAAAGCATTATCTGGTGTACAGTACACTGACTGACTCGACATTCCTATTAAGTGCTATAGAAAGACCATTACAAGTAACAAAGAGGACCAGAGTGTAAACAACTCATATTATCTGTCATCATCATTATCTGTGCCCAATAGAGATAGTACTTCTGAGTGCTTTCAGAAATGACTGTGTATGTATTAAGTGCAAGTCCAGTTCAACACAATGTTTGGGGCCATTAGTTAAACAAATGTAGTTATTTCTTTCTTAAAGCGGAGCTCCGCCGAATTTTTTTTTTAAAAGTCAGCAGCTACAAATACTTCAGCTGCTGACTTTTAAAACATGGACACTTACCTGTCCAGGGCGCCCGCGATGTGGGCACCCGAGGCCGAACCGTCTCTCGGTCCTCGGGTGCTGCCACCTCCATCTTCGGTAAGGGAATCGGGAAGTGAAGGCTTGCGGCTTCACTTCCCGATTCCCTACTGCGCATGCGCGAGTCGCGCAGCGCAATACGGATGGTCCCTGCTGTCTCTGGGACCCGTGTGTTTCCCAGCAGACAGTGGGGGGGCAGGAAGTGGCGTAAATAACCGCAGATTCTGCGGCTATCTATGCCGGAAGTGGGTACAGATACCTGTAATATACAGGTATCTGTACCCCCCTCCCCCCTGAAAGGTGTCAACTGTGACACTGGAGGGGGGGGAGGAATCCGATGAGTGGAAGTTCCACTTTTGGGTGGAACTCCACTTTAAGAAGCCTAGTTTTATCCAATAAATACAGGGATATACAGTGGGGGAAAATAATGATTTGATCCCCCTGCAGATTTTGTAAGTTTGCCCACTTACAAAGAGATGAAGGGTCTATCATTTTTATCATAGGTGTATTTTAAATGATAGAGACAGAAAATCAAACAAAAATACAGAAAAAAACACATGATGCAAATGTTATAAATTGAATTGCAGTTCAGTGAGTAAAAGAAGTATTTGATCCCCAAGCAAAACATGAGTTGGTACTTGATGGAGAAACTCTTGTTGGCAAGCACAGAGGTAAGACGTTTCTTGAAGTTGGTAACCAGGTTTGCACACATCTCAGGAGGGATTTTGCTCCACTCTATTTTATAGATCTTCTCTAAATCCTTAAGGTTTCTTGGGTGTCGCTTGGCAACTCAAAGTTTCAGCTCCCTCCATAAATTTTCTATAGGATTAAGGTCTGGAGACTGGCTAGGTCACTCCATGACCCTAATGTACTTCTTCGTGAGCCACTCCTTTGTTGCCTTGGTGGTATGTTTGGGGTCACTGTCATGCTGAAAGACCCATCCATGACCCATCTTCAGTGTTCTGGTTTGGGGAAGAAGGTTCTTATCCAAGATTTTACAATACATGGCCCCATCTATTGGCCCCTCAATGAGGCAAAGTCGGTGTGCACCTTTGGCTTAGAAACAGTCCCAAAGCATAATGTTTCCACCTCCGTGCTTGACTGTAGGGATGTTGTTCTTAGGGTCATAGTCAGCATTTTTCTTCCTCCAAACATGGCGAGTCCTCCTCCTCAAAAAGGCACCTGTACAGTCATACCAATGAACTTCTAAATGATTCAGAGAAGGGTTGGGAGAAAGTGAAGAGACCAAAATTAAGCTCTTTGGCATTAACTCGACTCGCCGTGTTTGGAGGATGAAAAATGCTGACTATGAACCTAAGAACACCATCCCTACAGTCAAGCACGGAGGTGGAAACATGATGCTTTGGGGCTGTTTCTCTACTAAAGGTACAGGCCGACTTTGCCGCATTGAGGGGCCAACGGATGGGGCCATGTATCGTAAAATCTTGAATGAGAACCTTCTTCCCTCAGCCAGAACACTGAAGATGGGTCGTGGATGGGTCTTTCAGCATGACAATGACCCAAAACAAGGGAGTGGCTCAAGAAGAGGCACATTAAGGTCATGGAGTGCCCTAGCCAGTCTCCAGACCTAAATCCTATAGAAAATTTATAGAGGGAGCTGAAACTTTGAGTTGCTAAGAGACAGCCAAGAAACCTTAAGTATTTAGAGAAGATCTATAAAGAAGAGTGGACCAAAATCCCTCCTGAGATGTGTGCAAACCTGGTCACCAACTACAAGAAATGTCTTACCACTGTGCTTGCCAACAAGGGTTTCTCCACCAAGTACTAAGTCATGTGTGGGAATCAAATACTCATTTTACTCACTGAACTGTAACTTCATTTATAGCATTTGTTGTGTTTTTTCTGGATTTTTGGTTGATATTCTTTCCCCATCATTTAAAATACACCATTATTACAATTATAGACCCTTCATTTCTTTGTAAGTGGACAAACGTACAAAATTTGCAGGGGATCAAATTATTATTTTCCCCACTGTATATCCTTTTATTTATTGGATAAAAATAGGCTTCTTAAAAAAGAAATACCTAATATTTTTAACTAATGGCCCCAAACATTGTGTCAATCTGAAGGGGATCCAATAATTATATTCCCCACTGTACTGAACAGATAGGTGTAGGCAGTGCTGGGACAAGGCCATTTGGTGCCCAGGACGAAGATGGCAAACTGCACCCCCCCCCCCCCCCCCCGTTTTTAAGAAAGGATCAATGTCGTTTCAAAACAAGAATATACTTATTATTATTATTATTATATTAAGGGACACTCAGATGGGAAAATTGTATGTTAAGGGGCACCCTGATGGACACTTTTTATATTAGGGGCACTCTGATGGGCACAACAAAACGTGCCTCTCAACGTAAAATCTGCCCATCAGAGTGCCCCTTAATATAAAATGTGACCATCAGTATTGCTTTTAAAATAAAATATGCCCATCAGAGTGGCCCATAACATAAAATGTGCCCATCAGCGTGCCCCTTAACATAAAATAAGGGTCACACTGATGGGCACATTTTATTTTAACCACTTCAGCCCCGGAAGGATTTACCCCCTTCCTGACCAGAGCACTTTTTACAATTTGGCACTGCGTCGCTTTAACTGCTAATTGCGCGGTCATGCAATGCTGTAACCAAACGAAATTTGCGTCCTTTTCTTCCCACAAATAGAGCTTTCTTTTGATGGTATTTGATCACCTCTGCTGTTTTTATTTTTTGCGCTATAAACGGAAAAAGACCGACAATTTTGAAAAAAAATGATATTTTCTACTTTTTGTTATAAAAAAAATCCAATAAACTCAATTTTAGTCATACATTTAGGCCAAAATGTATTCGGCCACATGTCTTTGGTAAAAAAAATGTCAATAAGCGTATATTTATTGGTTTGCGCAAAAGTTATAGCGTCTACAAACTAGGGTACATTTTCTGGAATTTACACAGCTTTTAGTTTATGACTGCCTATGTCATTTCATGAGGTGCTAAAATGGCAGGGCAGTACAAAACCCCCCCAAATGACCCCATTTTGGAAAGTAGACACCCCAAGGAAATTGCTGAGAGGCATGTTGAACTCATTGAATATTTATTTTTTTTGTCCCAAGTGATTGAATAATGACAAAAAAATAAAAAATAAATTAAAAAAAAAAAAAAATTACAAAAAGTTGTCACTAAATGATATATTGCTCACACAAGCCATGGGCATATGTAGAATTGCACCCCAAAATACATTCAGCTGCTTCTCCTGAGTATGGGGATACCACATGTGTGGGACTTTTTGGGAGCCTAGCCGCGTACGGGGCCCCGAAAACCAAGCACCGCCTTCAGGATTTCAAAGGGCATACATTTTTGATTTCACTCCTCACTACCTATCACAGTTTTGAAGGCCATAAAATGCCAAGATGGCACAAAACCCCCCCAAATGACCCCATTTTGGAAAGTAGACACCCCAAGCTATTTGCTGAGAGGCATGTTGAGTCCATGGAATATTTTATTTTTTGACACAAGTTGCGGGAAAGTGACAATTTTTTTTTTTTTTTGCACAAAGTTGTCACTAAATGATATATTGCTCAAACATGCCATGGGCATATGTGGAATTACACCCCAAAATACATTCTGCTGCTTCTCCCGAGTACGGGGATACCACACGTGTGGGACTTTTTGGGAGCCTAGCCGCGTACGGGGCCCCGAAAACCAAGCACCGCCTTCAGGATTTCTAAGGGCATAAATTTTTGATTTCACTCCTCACTACCTATCACAGTTTTGAAGGCCATAAAATGCCAAGATGGCACAAAACCCCCCCAAATGACCCATTTTGGAAAGTAGACACCCCAAGCTATTTGCTGAGAGGCATGTTGAGTCCATGGAATATTTTATTTTTTGACACAAGTTGCGGGAAAGTGACAATTTTTTTTTTTTTTTTTTTGCACAAAGTTGTCACTAAATGATATATTGCTCAAACAGGCCATGGGCATATGTGGAATTACACCCCAAAATACATTCTGCTGCTTCTCCTGAGTATGGGGATACCACATGAGTGGCACTTTTTGGGAGCCTAGCTTCATACGGGGCCCCGAAATCCAATCACCGCCTTCAGGATTTCTAAGGGCGTTAATTTTTGATTTCACTTCTCACTACCCATCACAGTTTCGAAGGCCATAAAATGCCAAGATAGCACAAAACCCCCCAAAATGACCCCATTTTGGAAAGTAGACACCCCAAGCTATTTGCTGAGAGGCATGGCGAGTATTTTGCAGCTCTCATTTGTTTTTGAAAATGAAGAAAGACAAGAAAAACGTATTTTTTTTTCTTTTTTCAATTTTCAAAAATTTGTGACAAAAAGTGAGGTCTGCAAAATACTCACTATACCTCTCAGCAAATAGCTTTGGGTGTCTATTTTCCAAAATGGGGTCATTTGGGGGGGTTTGTGCCATCTGGGCATTCCATGGCCTCCGAAACTGTGATAGGTAGTGAAGAGTGAAATCAAAAATTTACGCCCTTAGAAAGCCTGATGGCGGTGCTTGGTTTTCGGGGTCCCGTACGCGGCTAGGCTGCCAAAAAGTCTCACACATGGGGTATCCCCGTATTCAGGAGAAGCAATAGAATGTATTTTGGGGTGTAATTTCACATATTCCCATGGCATGTTTGAGCAATATATCATTTAGTGACAACTTTGTGAAAAAAAAAAAAAAAATTTGTCTTTTTCCCGCAACTTGTGTCACAATATAAAATATTCCATGGACTCGACATGCCTCTCAGCAAATAGCTTGGGGTGTCTACTTTCCAAAATGGGGTCATTTGGGGGGGTTTTGAACTGTCCTGGCATTTTATGCACAACATTTAGAAGCTTATGTCACACATCACCCACTCTTCTAACCACTTGAAGACAAAGCCCTTTCTGACACTTTTTGTTTACATGAAAAAATTATTTTTTTTTGCAAGAAAATTACTTTGAACCCCCAAACATTATATATTTTTTTAAAGCAAATGCCCTACAGATTAAAATGGTGGGTGTTTCATTTTTTTTTTTCACACAGTATTTGCGCAGCGATTTTTCAAACGCATTTTTTGGGGAAAAAACACACTTTTTAACATTTTAATTCACTAAAACACACTATATTGCCCAAATGTTTGATGAAATAAAAAAGATGATCTTAGGCCGAGTACATGGATACAGCCACTGATTCAAAACGCTACCAAAAAACTGTTAGCGATCGCAAGGATCAGGCCTGACTCTGCGAACGCTGCAGTTATGTGTGCTTAGTGTTTTGTGACAGTTATCGATCGATACTGCACTTGGGTGGGCTGGGCTGGGCTGGGCCGAGGAGCAAAACGCAGGTGCTAGCAGGTATCTGGGCTGATCCCGCTAACACTGCGTTTTTTTGGGGGACCCTAAACTGCTGGGGAGTATAGATCTGATCGGATCAGATATCGATCCGTTCAGATACTATAGCACTAAGGGAGGTGTATGCGGCGTGCGTGGGTGTTAGCGGTACTGGCGCTAACCTGACGCTGCCTGGGGCGACGCAGACCTTATCTGACCCTAAAAACTTAACTTATATCACCGCCGGGCAATTAGGGGGTTAAACCTTTATAAGGTAATAAACGGCGGGTGCCCTAAAACTATAATAAACTATAATAAACTATAAAAAACTACAAAAAACAAACCAACTAACCAGCGTCACCCGTAACAATTATATGGTGATCACTGGTGAAAGGGTTAACTAGGGGGCAATCAAGGGGTTAAAACCTTTAGAAGGTAGTATATGGGGGTCCCTGTCGCTATAAAAAACACTGACGGCGAACCTGTATACTTACCTCCCTAACTAGCGTCACCTGTGTCACTAATACAGCGATCAGAAAAACGATCGCTTAATGACACTGGCGACGGGGGGTGATCACGGGGTTAAAACTTTATTAGGGGGGGTTAGGGGGGTACCCTGGACCTAAGGGGGGGTACCCTAGACCTAAAGGGGGCTAACCTAACTGCCCTAACACTTGTAACTGACACAAACTGACACCAATGCAATAATCAGAAAAAAAAAAAAACCTGCTATTGGTGTCAGTATGTGTGGGGGTACAGGGGGGTGATCAGGGGGTGACTGGGGGGTGACAGGGGGGTGACAAGTGTGCCTGCGTGTTCTACTGTTAGTGTAGTGTTGGTGCACTTACTTGGATGTCTTCTCTTCTCGGCGCCGGATCAAAAAGACCGGCTCGAGGAGAGATGACATCACTTCCTCCGCTTCTGTTTACATTCACAGAAGCCGAGGAAGCTCGTCATTGGCCAGGAGCGATCGCGAGGGGGGAGCCACGAATGAGTGGCCTCCCCCTCACCTTCGATCGACCCTGACCTCGATCCGACCGCCGCTGGCACCGGGGGGGGGTCCGATCGGACCCCCCACCCGCAGGCAGGCAAGGACGTACCTGTAAGTCCTTTTGCCTGCCCGTGCCATTCTGCCGACGTATATAGTCGTGCGGCGGTCGGCAAGTGGTTAAGGGGCACTCTGATGGGCACAACAAAATATGCCCATCAGTGTGCACATTAAAAATATACCCGGCGTGGCCGGGATGGAAGACTGAGCGGACGTGTTCCTGAGCTCTCCTGGAGTGTGATCCGGTAAATTATCCGTTCTATCTACTCTCACTTGCTAAAAAGAGACCTAATAATAGCTGGATGCCTTCCAGAACTCCGGGCTACCAGAAGAGGGGTAAGAAATTGAAGTTCCCCCCTGATTTATCCGTAGAGACTGTCTTAAACTCCGGCTCCACGAGATCCCCTGCGCGCCATAGCAACATGGCGTCGCAGACAGACCACGAGGAGAACTCAGTGTCGGCGTCTCCGGGACTGCCAGAGATCATGGCAGCAATTACAACCTGCCAAGCTGCCGTTACCTCCTGCCAATCTACCTTGGCCTCAAAAATAGAGGAGGTTCAGTTAGATGTCGGCCTGATTCGGCAAGATCTGGACAAGATCCGTTCCAGAGTGACGGAGGCTGAGAACAGAGTTGGAATGGTGGAGGACACAGTCAACGACCATGCTGCTTCCATTCGCATATTGCAAACCAAGGTCAAGGCGCTCGAATACCGTGCAGAAGATGCTGAGAACCGGAGCCGCCGGAACAATTTGAGGATCGTAGGCCTCCCGGAGGGAGTAGAAGGCCGTTCCCCGTCACAGTTTACGGAGGAGCTGCTGCGCTCCCTGCTACCGGCGGCTCAGCTCTCCCCTTATTTTGCGGTCGAAAGAGCCCACCGTGTACCGCCAAGACCTGGTCCTGAGGGAGCCCCTCCAAGAACCTTCATCCTCAGGCTACTGAACTTTCGGGACCGAGACGAGTTGCTTAGGGCGTCTCGTGCTGCGGGAGATTTACCCTTCCAGAACACCAAACTCCTACTATTCCCGGACTATAGCATGGAAACACAACGACAGAGGCGATCCTTTGATGCTGTGAAGGCGACCCTGCGGAAGAAAGGTATAAAGTACAGCGTTCTATTCCCGGCCAAATTGAGGGTGATTGATGGTGAAACGGCGCGCTTCTTTACCAGCCCCAGGGATGCTTCAGCTTGGCTGGATACTCTGCCCCCATAAGAAGTTCACTCTACAAGGCTCTGCTTTACCAGTAAACTGTTTCTCCTATCTTACTTAACCGACTATCTCTGTTAACTTCCTGACTCTGATCGCTATCACATAATGGAGGCTGGGGCTCCAGCTTCAACAAGCGTGTTCGACAAAGGTTATGATAGGTGCCCCCGGCTCCTGTGACTTTGCTATGCCGGTCCCTGAGCAAGGTGACTGCCTTGGAGCACGAGAAGTACTCTTACACTGACCGTCAGTTTCGACAGTAGGCTACTTTCGATTCAGACTATACTGGTGATTTCTCTGGATCTTCTGAGAATGATGCAAGTTATGGTAACGAACTCTAAGAATGTGCCCCTGTTTAGGCAGGTGAATGCTGCAATTTCTCTACCTAAATATGCCTGGTTACTTTTATTTTTGAATTTTGGTCCTCTTTTTCCCCCTTTTTTCCTTTTTTTTTCTTTTTTTATTCTCTCGATCACTCCAATAGCTCTAAAAGGAACTTACTACTCCCACATACAACCCTGGTTCAGGGGAGATGTGAGGTCTATATCCAAGCTCACAACCCTGACTTAGGTCGATAATCTTAGTATTATGGGTGTTTGGGGATCCAAGCGCAACTCCTGTTTCCGAGGTGCGTGGGGTGGGGGTGGGGGGGTGTTTTGGGATGCTAATGTTTGTGCACCCATGTTATTTTTTTGTTTTATTGTTCTTACTTATTATTTTTGTCTGCAAAAATGTAAATGCAAATCACGGTTGGTCTCTATGGGCAGATATGTGTGGGCACATCCCTATAGCATGGAACTCGATTTTGTTGAGGTTCTGTGTGTTACGGATCCTCGGTGTGGCTTGGGAGGGACAGGTTCTCCCTTGAAATTATTTTCCCTGTATACACTTAACACTTTACCATATTTATTTTTATTGACGCGCCTATCCCATGGCTAAGTGTTTGGTGGTTTCTTGGAATGTGAGAGGCCTTAACTCGGCGGTTAAGCGCTCCCTGGTACTTGCTTACCTGAGGAGACTCCGCCCACAAGTGTGTATACTTCAGGAGACACATCTTGTCGGCTCTCGCATCTTAAGTCTAAAAAAGGCCTGGGTGGGCGCGCACTACCATGCACCATACTCTAATTATGCGAGAGGCATTAGTATACTAGTACATAGATCCCTCCCACTTCAAATTGTTGAGGTGAAGTTAGACCCAGGGGGCAGGTACATCCTCTTACATGCCTTAATCTCTGAAATCCCCTTTGTAATAGTGGGGCTGTACCTGCCACCACCGGCAGATGTCGCTCTCCTCCATGAACTTATGCAAAAGGTCATATTATATAATGTCGAAAATGTGTTATTTATGGGTGACTTCAATTTGGCCCCTTCCAGAGATGCTGACAGACTCCATGCTTCCGGTCCACCCCAGCATGGACTCTCTCATTGGGCCTCCGCCTTTCACATGACAGATGTCTGGCGCCACTACCACCCTTCGGATAGGGCTTTCACATGTTTATCTACCACATACCGGACCATGTCCCGCATTGATTTGGCTTTTGCCTCCTCTACGTTACTTCGGAGGATTGAATCCTCTGAGATCCTTTCTAGAGGTATCTCGGATCATGCTCTGGTATCGGTTACTATTCGACTCTCTCATGTGCTGGGTGAAAGAGTGTGGAGGCTGTCTAAATACTGGATTATGGACCCTGACATTCAAGAAGAGCTCCCAGAGGCTCTATGCAATTTTTGGCTAAACAATGAAGGTTCCACCGGGCCTCTAGTACAGTGGGATGCTTTTAAGGCCTGGCTTAGGGGGGAGTATATGACCCGCATCGCGGCCAAGAAGCGCGATTCTGTGCAGTCTCTGAGGGATCTGGAGGTGCGGGCGAAGTTGAAAGAGGAGGAGTATATACAAAACCCTGATCAGAACCACTATGTGCTCTGGCAGGACTCTCTGAGGGAACTGTCCCTTCTTAGAGTCGAGCTAACTCAGAAATCTATGCTTGATAGTGCACAGAGAATATTCGAATTCGGGGACAGGAATAGAAGACTATTGGCTTGGTTGGCAAAGGGAGGGAATGGTGTCACCCATATTGGAAGGGTGAAGGCGCTGGATGGTCGGCTATTGACGACCCCAATGGACATTAATGCAAGGTTTCTTGAGTTCTATCAGACTTTGTATTCAGCTAGGGCGGGATTCAGTGGTGAGGAGCTACTCCAATATCTGGAGAGGATTCCCTTCCCCTCCCTGACGGATGAGAAGCGTGAGGAGTTAGATAAGGACATTTCCTTAGAGGAAGTACAGGAGGCATTGGGTGCTATGCAGTCTGGGAAATCCCCTGGACCAGACGGCATTCCTATAGAATTCTATGCCACATACCAAGAACTCCTGGCACCAAGACTCACCTCACTCCTGCTGCGGTCGGCGGAATTGGGATCCATCCCAGATTCGTTATCCGAGGCAATTGTTGTGTTGGTGCCCAAGCCTGGCAGGGACCCGGAGGACTGCGCCTCTTACCGGCCTATTTCCCTCATCAATGCAGATGCTAAACTACTGGCCAAAATACTGGCTATTAGAATTGGTAAGGTGATGGACGACCTGGTGCAGGTCGATCAGACCGGTTTTATGCCAGGCAAGGGTACCGACATAAACATCCGTCGCTTATTTCTGAATCTAGCTGCCGCCCATGATAACAGAGGAACTAGAGTCATAGCCTCTCTGGACGCAGAGAAGGCTTTCGACTCTGTTGAATGGGAGTACTTATGGGCGGTCATGCAGAAGTTTGGAATAGGCCCTCGCTTCATGCAATGGCTCCAGGTCCTGTATAAAGGTCCTAGGGCAAGAATTCGAGTTAATGATACCTTCTCGGATTTCTTTCTCCTCCAGAGGGGCACTCGGCAGGGCTGTCCCCTTTCTCCCAGCTTGTTTGCACTTGCCCTGGAGCCCCTGGCGATTTTGGTCCGGGAATCCAGCCGTATAGTGGGACTCAGGATTGGCCCTCTGGAGGAGAAAATATCATTGTACGCTGACGATACCCTGCTCTACTTGCAGGATGCTGGTCCCTCATTGGAGGCTGCTCTGGAGGCCTTTGACGAGTTTGGGCAATTCTCAGGGATACGTATAAATTGGTCCAAATCAGTCCTTTTCCCTTTAGATGAGCGGGCAAAAGAGCTGGCTCCTCAGACAGCATTGAGATAGGTGGACGAATTTACGTACCTGGGTATAAAGATTGCAAGAGAACCTCAGGCATACCGGCGCCTAAACCTTTTTCCAATAGTCGCGCAACTAAAAGAGCACTGTTCCCGATGGGCTAATCTGCCCCTAAATCTCCTTGGGAGGATTAATGTCTTAAAAATGATATACCTGCCCAAGCTCAATTATATATTTCGAAACTGCCCAACGTGGATACCCCAAATCTTCTTTAAGAATCTGGATACGTGTATTAGCTCCTTTCTCTGGAGGGGATCGTCTCCACGTATAGCTCGCACCACTTTGCAGCTCCCCGTGAGTTTCGGTGGCCTAGCCTTACCTAACCTGACGGTGTACTATTGGGCGGCTGTCCTGGTCACGGTCAGGTGGTGGTTCGAACAATCTAGAGCTAACGCAGTGGTGTGTCTCGAGGCGGCTATTGTGGGATCCCTTACTGAACTAAGCAACCTGGCCTACCGCGGGACGTCGTCGTACCCCTCCTTGCCTGTTCCCACTGAAACTACCATAAGGGTCTGGGGAATGGCTAGGAGAAGGTTCTTAGCTACCAGCCAGTGGTCTCCATTCTGCCCGTTGTGGGGGAACTCCATCCTCCCGCATTTTCGGACCATCCCGGATCCGCAGGTCTGGGCCAGATATGGTATTAAGGTCTTAAAAGATATTATAATATCAGGATCCCTTATCCCATTCCGTACACTAGCGACTAGGCATAATCTCCCGGGGTGGATGTTTTTTCGTTACTATCAGCTGCGACATGCCTTCCAAGCACAATTTCCGACCCCGCCTATTATCCAGGCCGATGCGGTTGAGGAGTTGCTATCACAAGAAGCCTTGCAAAAACCCTTGTCTACGCTATACTTTACAATACTTAAGAAAGGCTCCCCCAGGATGGAAGCCTTGTGGGTTAAGTGGAAGACAGATATTCCGAACCTAGACAGGGAATCTTGGGAAGAGTGCTTTGATAATGGTCTTCAGGTACTGATCTCCTCTAGGGATAAACTAATCCAGACCAAGTTTTTACATAGGGTGTACTTCACCCCTCAGAGGCTGCACAGAGCGTTTCCGTTGAGATCCTCGAATTGTCCGAGGTGCCAGTCACCGGATAGTGACTATATTCACATGTTCTGGAACTGTCCTAGACTCTCCAGATATTGGGCTGCTATAGAAGAATTTATACAGGTCAGACTACAGTTGGAAATTTCCCTATCGCCAGAATTGGCCCTGTTGGGTATCCAAGAAGACGAACAGAGACCTCGCTATACCAAAATACTACTGGCCCTACTGTTATTCTATGCTAAAAAAGTGATTCTGTTAAAGTGGACGTCTAGTCGTCCCCCTACAATAAGAACCTGGGAAGACTCAATAAATGCGGTCATACCGCTTTATAAATTAACTTATATAAGTAGAGGATGTCCCCAAAAATTTGCCAAAGTCTGGCAACCATGGACCGACCCGATCTGACCTCCCTGCTGGGTCTCTGAGGGCTGTGGAGCTGGGCAGGATTGAGGTGTGTGGTGGGTATGTTGACCCCCCCCCTATGTATTATGCAATGACTATCTGTAATTTATGCTGGCGTCCCCCCCCCCTCCCCCCCCCACTGCCTGGTAACACCAAACTGTACAACACTTAAATGCTGAGCTAATAATGTCTGCTGTATAAGATCTATACGTTGCATAACTGTACTGTGTACTTGCCATACTATTTTCGTTTTTTTTTCTACATTCTGTATATCATACTCTCAAATAAAGACCAACCTTGTTGTTAAAAAAATATACCCATCATATTGTCCATCAGAGAGCCCCTTAACATAAAAAAAGGTGACCTTTAACAAAATATGTCCAGCAGTGTGCACAATAAAAATATGCCCATTAGTGATCACTAGTTAACATGTGTCCCACATACCTTGAATGCTGGAGGGCACAACTGAAATACCGAAAGGGCGGAAGCTGCAAGATATGGAGAGCCAGGACCCGGGAACCGCGAGTAGCAGGGGCGCGGGGCATGAATGTGACGTCACGCCCCTACTCGTGGCCCGTGAGTGTGAGCTGGTCTTCTGACAACTCCGAGACTTGCGGTGAGGAGCAGGGGGCGGGCGCACACACGCAGCGTCACTGGTTGCTGGGGAAACCCGCGGTCCCAGCATACCAACGCTTGCTGACATTTACAATTATACTGGTGGCCTGGCGGTCCGGGCAGAAGCGTCACTCGGTCTGGACTCGGACCGTGGGCCGCCATTTAGTGACGGCTGTTTTAGAAGAACACTTCGCTGTGCCCCCCCACCCCCAATAAACTGTACCGCCCAGGGCATCCGACCCTTCCGCCCCCCTTCCTGTACTAGCTCTGGGTGTAGGGATTGTGGCTGAAATAAGAATCTATGCACCATTTTAAGCCAATGTTGGTTTATATTTTTACCCACAAGGCCAGCTGCCTTGTAGCACCCATTTTCACCTCCACAAAAACTGATTTTGGTACTACTCCTCTGCCAACATGAGCACACACAGGACACACGCATTGTTCCAAATATGCACGAAGAAAAACAATTATACTCACAGTGGATTAAAGTTAAACGTTTCTTAACTGTACTGAAAAATGGAATTATAACATAAACTCAAATAGTGTCATGGTTTGGGGGCAGACTAGAAGACCAGTAGCTATAAAAGTGGAGAAACTCCCAACGATCACCGGGATATGTACACAAGCAGGTCAACCTGGTGGATGATGTGGGCTCATCCTGAGGTGCGGGGTCTAAGCACTAACCGTTATCCACCAGAGCTCCTGATGGTGGAAATGGGTTTTTCTGCATGTCAGTACCAGGTTGCCATCCTCAGGATCGCCTCACCAGGAGGGGAGCAAGCCGGGGTCCAGTAGCAGATATAGCAGGTAGGAGCCAAGAAGAAGGATAGTCAGTAAGCAAGCCAAACTTGATAACAAGTGGTTGCAGGTTGGGATCAAGCATATGCAAAGTCGAGGAACAAGCCAAGGATTGGTAGCGAGTGGTAGCGGAGATATGGTCAGCATCATGAGTGAGAAGAGCAAGATATTGGCTGGAGAGAGCATAATAATCTGGCAAACAGGAAGCGCAAAGGCATGGCTTAAATAGAAAGTTAATGGGAGGTGCAAAGGGTTCAAGGTTCAAGACAAACAAAACACACAGCAAGGTTGCTTAGGAGACCAGACAGGGAGCTGTCCAGCATCTCAGGTGGGTCAGCAAAAAGAGTTACCACCAAACACAGAAGAGGTCCTGGGTTCAGATCCAGGTCTTGATACTGAGTACCTTCTGACACAGTTAGAAACATGTCCGCAGGGATACAATAGGTACCATCCTGAAAGCCAGGAACATGTCCATAGAGACACAATCAGTATGATAGTGACATAACCAGAACCATGTCTGCAGAGATACAATTAGTACGGTAGTAACACAACCAGAACCATGTCCGCAGAGACACAATCAGTACAGCAGTGATACAACCAGAACCATGTCCTAAGATAAACTATCACTATGGTGGTGACACAACCGGAACCATGTCCACAGAGACACAATCAGTATGGTAGTGACACAACCAGAACCATGTCCATGATCATGATGCTTGGCCTAAACAGTCTCTAATGATCAATGCACCATGTATAAATACATAAGGGGGATATGATCACCATGTATAATATATAAGAGGGGGGGTATGATAATCATGGATAAATACATAAGGGGATATGATCACCATGTTTAAATACATACAGTGCCTTGACAAAGTATTCATACCCTTGAAATTTTCCATATTTTGTCATGTCGCAACCAAAAACGTAAATGTATTTTATTGGGATTTTATGTGATAGACCAACACAAAGTGGCACATAAATAGTGTCCACCTGTGTGTAATTTAATCTCAGTATAAATACAGCTGTTCTGTGAAGCCCTCAGAGATTTGTTAGAGAACCTTATTTAATAAACAGCATCACGAAGGCCAAGGAACACACCAGACAGGTCAGGGATAAAGTTGTGTAGAAGTTTAAAGCAGGGTTAGGTTATAAACAAATATCCCAAGCTTTGAACTAGAGATGGGCCGAACACCCCCCCCCCACCGCCCCGCTTCAGTTCGCACCAGAACATGCAAAAAGCAGGGGGGCGCATCTGGCGAAGACACGCGAACGCTATTAAAGTCTATGGGACACGAACATGAAAAATCAAAAGTGCTAATTTTAAAGGCTTATATGCAAGTTATCGCCATAAAAAGTGTTTGGGGACCCGGGCACTGCCCCAGGGGACATGTATCAATGCAAAAAAAAGTTTTTTTAAAACAACCACTTTTTCAGGAGCAGTGATTCTAAAGGGTTTGTTAACCCATATATAAATAAATAAAACTATGCCAGCCTCTCTTTTGATGGATGGCTTCTGGGGAGAGGCAGTGATCTCTGATGTCAGCCGGGGAGATCACGTGACCTCTTGTCTCCTTCACAGAAGCCATGTCTCGGAGTTGTAAAGCGGCCGCGAGTCATGTGACTGGCCTGAAGACAGCTCAAATTTGGTATTTAAAGCGGGGTTCCACCCAAATTTTGAACAATATCTGTATGTATTCTCTTCCTTGCCTAGATGCTGACATGCCATTTAAAAAAATTTAAATCGCCGTAATTACCTTTTATTTTTCTATTCTTCTTTGCACTTCCTGGTTCTCCTCCCATGGGAGTAGGCGTGTTTCTAGCCTCTCCCAGACTCCTGGGAGCTAGTCTCAGGCTTCCCAGGATGCCACTGAGCATGTGCGGGAACGAGCGGTGAATGCTGGGAGCACAGCATTCACCACATCCAGGAAATAAATGCTTGTGGGCTTCAAATGCCTAAGTTATTCTTTCCGCCGAAATCTGACACAGGTGGACATATTACACACAATATGTGAGTATGTAATGCTGAGAAGAAAAGTTTGTGAATGAACTAAAAAAAAAAAAAAACGATAGATAGGTGGACCCCCGCTTTAAATTGCTCGAGAGGCTGGCAGTGAAAAATGTTATGATTTTATTTTACAAGCAATAGCGGAGGGGGAAAGAGGAGGGCAGAGGAGACAGCGTATGATGGAGGGACGCACTTAGGCCACGGTGATCAGGGCGGAGCTACCCTTGTTATCGTGGTCTATTTAGAGAGGGGATACAGGAAGTGCAATGTTCAGGGTTGTTTTTTTACAGTTTAGAGGGCGGCAGATTGCATAGCACAAGCGCTGTGCTGTGTAATCTGCTTTAAGGGACCAGAATCTACATTTGTCATACAACACTGTACCCAAACTAAATTTTTATCATTTTCTTCTGGGCTTTGATTGGCACTGTAATGGGCACTGATTGGCACTGTGGTGGGCACTGGCAGACTTTATTATTGGGGCACTGTTGGGCATTGATTGGCAGCTGATTGGCACATTTGATGGGGCTGCACTGATAATCAATGTGCTTATTATCAGCACAGACCCGAGGACCTCCAAGAGGCTTCTTATCATGATTGGAGATGCGGAGTGTCAGACTGACACACGGCACTCGCGATCGCCCAGTTAGGATAACAGAACCACTTCCCGGCCATCATCCTGTTATAGGCCGGGCGGGAAGTGGTCAAACTTGCTTGTGGCTGTAATGTATTGCTGGCTCAAGGGAAAAAACAGCGTGGGTTCCCCCCAGTCCATACCAGGCCCTTCGGGTCTGGTATGGATTTTAAGGGGAGTTCCACACCAAAATAAAAAAAAAATCCATACCAGACCTTTATCTGAGCATGCAGCCTGGAGGATAGGATAGAGGGGGGGCAAGCGAGCGCCCCCACCCACCCCGAACCATAACAGACCACATGCCCTCAACATAGGGAGGGTGCTTTGGGGTGCCCCTCAAAACATTTTGTTCCTGTGTTGATGGGGACAAGGACCTCTTCCCGACAACACTGGCCATTGGTTGTTGGGGTCTGCGGGTGGGGGGCTTATCAGAATCTGGAAACAGGGATGCCTAGATCGGCAGATCTCCAGAGCAATCCAAGGAACCCGAGGACCTCCAAGAGTGACTCCAAAGGGTTGTGCAGGTAACCACAAGGCTGGAACTCAGACGCTGAACACCCAGACTGGACAGCCAAAAAAACTCTCATCCAAGGGGCTCAGAGAGCAGCCGAGCGCCTTCCTCGTGGCAATGAAGATCTGAAATTACGTCAGACGGTCACCCAGAAATGACGCATAATCGTCCAGAAGCGTCATACACGAGCAACGTCTGAGTTCCAGCCTTGTGATTACCCGCACAACCCTTTGGAGTCGCTCTTGGAGGTCCATGGGTTCCTTGAATCGCTTTGGAGATCTGCCGATCTAGGCATCCCTGCTTGATTGACTCATTGTCGCTGACACTCGAGTCCACCGCTTCTGGTAAGAGTATATACCCCTTACTTTTGGTGGAGGATATACTATCCCTGATGCTCTACATGCTTGCCAAAGCCATTGTACCCCATTTCTGAGTAACAACTACTCTGTGGTGGACTTTACAGGTTCATCATGGGATTGTTCCACTGACTGGACTTTTTTCACATGTGTTTTGACTTAGTATATACATGATTGGTATATTTAAGATTGATTTCCATCACAAAGTCATCATTTGTATATTTGGTACATATTTTTGTTAATTGTTTTTAGTGCTACATTCTTTACTATCCTTCACTTTGAATTTTTGGCACATTCTTATGTAGCAGCTTTATATTCATTTTTTGTTACTTATTGGGTTAGCGCAGTAATATTTCTTATTTATATTGTATGGATGAGTTGCCCCTGATAGGGGTAATCCATGTTGAGCTAAGACTGCGTGATCTGAAGAAGAAGGAGGGTACAAAGGAAAGAAAAGAGAGCAAAAGGGAGGTGCTTTCAATAGGAACACATCTAATGCCCCGTACACACGGTCAGATTTTCCGATGGACAATGTCCGATCGGAGCGTGTTGTCGGAAATTCCGACCGTGTGTGGGCGCCATCGGACATTTTCCATCGGATTTTCCGACACACAAAGTTGGACAGCAGGAGATAAAATTTTCCGACAACAAAATCCGATCGCGTCAATTCCGACCGTGTGTGGCCTGTTCCGACGCACAAAGTGCCACGCATGCTCAGAAGAAATTCCGACACGGGACAGCTCGTTCTGGTAAACTTAGCGTTCGCAATGGATACAGCACTTTCGTCATGCTGCAATGTAAAAAATGGTTTAATACAGCGCACTCTCTTCTTCTTTATAATGTGACAAGAATTAAGTCGTTTTGCTGCTCATATTCACACAGACTTCTCACAAACTTTTATTTGTGTTTTTTTAGTGGGATTCCCTCAATATATTGTTATTAGATGTCACATCTGACAGTTTTATATTTTTTAGGTTTTTTTTTTTTTGTTTTTAAGCCTTTTTTTTTTTAAATGTTTGGATTTTTTCCAAGGCTGATCTTTGTTCAATGTTATTTTTATTTTTACTCCAGAATATTTTTGTGTGTGTTTTGTGTGTCAAGTTACCCCAACACCATTGATATCTTTTATTATTTAATCTCCAGGAGATTGTTTGTTGTTGGTGTCCCTTGTTCATTTCACATTGTATATTTGAAATGTACCTGAATCCTCACAAACCAACTGTCATTTTTGAAGTAAAACACATAGGAGAGTATAATTCAAAACAAAAATCCTTTATTAAGGGATCAGAACCAAACAAAGAGGAAGGCAACACTGGATCAACATGAGAAATTAGCGAAGCCTGGGACCCCCACGGCAGACATCAATTCTTAAACATCAAAACTGGTGGCCTGAGGAGTCCATATGTAAGGGAGGGCAGTCTGGTCCGGGATTCACAGAGACTCGGATAGCAGCAGATGACATCTGTGTCCCCAGGCTGTGGTACCACAAGAGGCTGCATCTTTTGGCCGACCAGACTGGATCCAGGGCAATCACTCTCTGGTCTTCCTTTCACGCTTCCTTCCGGGCTGTGGCTGTGCAGGTGGAGATGTGGCAGGAGGAGGAGTAGGACCTGGAGGAGGAGGAGGAGGAGGAGGACTGGGGGGACCTGGAGGAGGACTGGGAGGACCTGGAGGAGAGGGAGGAGGAGGAGGAGGACCTGCAGGAGGAGGAGGAGGACCATCCCAAAGCTGTGTGTAAGGTGTAATTTGGCCCCTCACACCTTTCTCCAGAGCCTGTGATATGAGGGCCTGACACAAGGCTTTTTGGCCCTCCTCCATCCTCTGCATTTTATATGCTATGAAGGCAGCAATGTTGTCCTGCCTGGTGTGTGGTGCTCCCAGGACCTCTGTAGCCCTCCAAAAGAATCTGATAGCCGCCTCCTCTAGGTCACTCCTCCTACTGCCACTTTCTGTTTTCAGGTGTAGGGGAGGGACCTTG
The DNA here is from genome assembly GCF_042186555.1 of Aquarana catesbeiana. NCBI lineage: Eukaryota > Metazoa > Chordata > Amphibia > Anura > Ranidae > Aquarana > Aquarana catesbeiana. Next base: position 402,136,471 of record NC_133329.1, read on the forward strand.
ATATCAGCCAGCCGGCTCGGCCCGGCCACCTCCTGGCTGAGACTTCCCTGTGTATGAAAAAGGGACATGGTTTTAGTTTTTGCATCATCAATCACAATCCTAAATTAGTACTCCCAACTAACATCTAGTTAACATCATTGATTGGACAACCAGCAATATTTCGAGGAATGCTATACCTGGCTCAAGCTGGGCTCCTCCACATGTGGCCTGGAAGGCCCAGGTTGGGCATCAGAAGCCTCAGCCAGGGGGGAAGGAAGCGTGGAAGGAAGACTGGAGAGGGATGGCCTGGGTTCAGTCTGGCCTGCCAGAAAGTGCAGCCTGTCGTAGTACAACATCCTGGGGACATAGATGTCATCTGCTGCTCCGGATCTCTGTGAATCCAGGACTTTCTTGCGCTCCCTTAGATATGTGCTCCTCAGGCCACCAATGAAGATCTTTAAATAGGTGATGTCTGCCGTGGGGATCACCTGCTTCACAATTTCACACAATTGCTCCAGTGCTGCCTTCCTCTTTGCTTGGTTCTTGAAATGGGGGTGGGTAATCTCCCACAGACATGGCAGCTCCCTTAGCATATCAATGAATAGTGACATGAAGTCAGTATCTCTCATTAAGATATCCATGTTCACTGCAAGACACAACATAAGACAAAGCCTAATGTCACACCAAACTCTCCTAATCTTGTTACAATATAGGCCTCAATCTAGAAGCTGTATAGGCACAAGTTTGTCTCTTACCTTCGTTCTTACGATCGGCGCGTCCAATGCTCCTTCCTCCGCTCACAGATCGTACGTAATACGCACGCGTGTTACGCTTTATACACACTGCGCATGCGTGTAACTCCGCCCGCCCCTGACGTTCTTTCTAGTGTATTCCCCGCCCCTTTTCGTTCGGCGCAGTGGGTGAAGAGCACATGGCGGAGTTACAGCAGGTGCGGGCTAATTGTAGCAATGAGGAGGAGGAGGAGGAAAGGCCGGATCCAGGCACGTCCCGATCCAGAAGGAGACGTTTTAAGGCCACAAATATGTCGTTTGGGGAGATGTTGGAGATGGTACACATCATGAGGAAGTCCGACTATGACGGAAAATATGGGCCTTACCCCAACCCCAACATCCGAAAGGCCAAAATCATTGGTAAAGTGGTCCGGAGTCTGGAGAGGAATTTCGGGGTACGAAGGTCTAAAGATCAGCTCAGGAAGCGGTGGTCGGACCTGAAGTTGAGAGAGCCAGAGCAGTACCGAAAGATCCGGAGAGTGCTGCAAAAAAGTAAGTAGTTGTGCTGTGTTCCTATTCTTTCTGTCTTTATTACGTTCGTTCTGCTCCATATGCTTTTATTAATTGTAACGTTTAAAAGGGCAACTTTAATGTTCATGGGCCCATTATTCGTTCGTATCAAACATTTTTATTTCAGCCTCTAGAACACCATTGTTTAGGCCATATGCATTTTCACACATTTTTTGGGCCTACTTGGATGCCAAAGATTAGTTTGTGTAGATGGGTTTGTTACTAGAATGAAATGACAACTAGATTGTGTGTAAGGAGAGGACACTGAGCAGCTGTTTTCACATCTGGACACTGGAGCACTAGTGTGGGACACAAGAACACCATTTTTATTAGGGGGGGGGCACACAGGTGCTCCAGTGTATACTATAGGGGGGTCACCATCTGTGAAGCTTGTACCAAACATGTAAAGTATTGCAGCTTGACAAAGGGCAATAAAAAACTCGGCTAAAATAGACAATTGTACCCCACTTCCGAGCAATGTTTCCTATTTCTAGTTCTGCCATCAAATATCTGTGTGCTAATTATACCATTTTTGTTTTACATAGGGGAGAAAAGACACGGAGGACAGCCCTCATCCGAGGAGACCACAGACCCCCCACCTATGGAAGAAGGTGAAATACCCCCAAACGAAGAAGAAGAGCAGGAGGAAGAAGAAGACGTGGTGGAGATTGGCACCACAATAGGTGAGTGTCTGCGACCACAGGCTCAGGTAAAAGAGATGGATGGTGGCAGATTTTTGAGACCTGTTTTTTTGTTCTTTATCTCTTTTTAGGTGATCGTGATGTGAGGGATCCTGAACGCTTTACTTCAGAAAGTGCCCAGATACTTATCGGGGAGATCATGGGGTGTAATCTCCAATTGCATAACATCCAGAACCAAATCAATGATGTTATTAAAAAAAATAATAACATCATTGATGTTTTGGGGCGAATTTAAACCCCACAAAATCACCTGTTTTATTAATGTGGTCCAATCTTTCAAAATTTTTTAAAATGTTTAGAAAAGCCAAATTTGGAGGATGCACACAGTGTGCCAACATGTGCTATCTGCCATCACGGGAGATCAATGGACGTGTTTTGGGGGTGCAACACCTTCCTCAATTATAAAGTCGCATTGAGGAAAGGCTTGCTCCCCCAAAACACGTCCCTTGATCCCCCCTGATGGCAGATAGCACATGTTGACATTCGTAAATTGGTGTGCATCTTCCAAATTTGGCTTTTCAAGGGGTGATTTCCCCCCATCTGAACGCTAGATCAAACCCAGTTCCTAAATACTGATGTCTGATCTAGCCTTCAGGCTTTACCATATGTGAACTTTGTAAGTTCAAGTTTTTTGGCTTTCTTGTTGGTTTTACACAGGCCTGTTTTATCTGAAATGGATATTTCGATTTTTGATAATGCTACTGCAAACATTGTTATACAACAAACATGTTGGTTTGTTTTAAAAACCTTTGGTAAATGCGCATGTGATTGTGCAGGTATAAAAAAGTGCCTTACTCAAGAATGTGTGGATTATTGTCTCAACACTACAACACTTTTGGGGTGATGTAATTGTTGTTTTATGCACAAATGGGGGTTATTTCCTAAGGGCAAATCCTCTTTGCACTACAAGTGCAGGTTCAGTGCAGTTGCAAGTGCACTTGTAGTGAAATGTGAAAGAAAGAGAAAAAATGTTGGAACTTTATATGAGGCCATGACATGTCGTGCATTGGTCTCCATTCCATATTCGTTGGGGGCTGCTGCTTTTAGCCCCGGGAGCTGCAACGCACACCGCGGTCACCCCCAGCCCCCATTTCGACCATTCTGGTCGTCGGGGTTGCGGCTGCGCATGCGCTGTGCGTTGACGCCACGCCCACACGTCCTGCGTACGACGTCACTTCTGACGCCGCGGGCAGACGTGGTTTTCATCTGCGTGCACCACGAGGGAGGATAGGCGCCCATTTAAGAGCAGTGTTTGCTCTGACATGGTCGCCTCCTCTCTCTTAGCACGCTACGTGACGTTGGTGGGGCTCTGCCGGCGGACAGATTTCCTTTACACCTCTACTCCCCTTGGTTTACACCAGATATGGTCTATTTTGGTCTACTTGGTTTGCACTGTTTATTCCCAATTGGATTTCCCCAGACACACTTGAACTTCAGGTAATCTTTTTCCTATGGATGTTACCCTTGGCCTTATGGTGGCAAATGCACTTTCATAGTATTTTTACTATCTCTATGATTACTACCTTCATATATCTTGATTACTTTACCTGGGGACCCTCCTTACTCTGCTACCTCTTTCACTTATGCTTTATTATTATTACTTTTTTACACACTTTATTTTTTTATTTCCTATCACTTCATATCACCAAAACCCCCCCCCCCCCTTTTCGTTTCACCTATATTCTCCCATTCACTACCATGGCACCTCTACTTGTATGCTTACACCCTTCCCTAATTATTTATTGATACAGACGCCCTACGGGGCCAACACCTGTTACTATACACCTGGCCCTATCGCCGCCTGCACAGCCATCACCTCAGCTCCCGGGGGGGCAGTCTTTCGCCCCCTGGTACCTCTGATGTATCTTCACTATCATTATTACCCATACTCTACATTAGCTACTCATAGGTAAGAATGATTGGACTATAAGTTCTATGTCCCTCTTCTCCCTATTCTTTGATCAATTACCATTGATGAAAGATTTTTATTTTATTTTACTTTATTATAGATACCTCCAATGTATAGCTGCTCCTGATGAGTGGAAACAACCCACGAAACGCGTCGAGCATGAATTTTTGATGCTATGCCACATTAATCATGGGTTTACTAGGGTTTTACTGTTTGAATCAATCATGTAATCTTATATGCTATTTTATTCCTTATTATGTCCTTTCATGCATTAGGGATGTTGCCGGTTCATTATTTCATGTGTGCAATAACTTCTATTATATTACCTGGATTGTTATATGATGTACTTATCATGTCCTTCTTTATTCTGTATTGTACATATTGATTTATTATTATTAATGTTACCGGTATACAGTGCCTAATTATGGCTAACAATAAATATTTCTACAATTAATTGATTGATTGATTCAACCTAAGTGATGTGTATCATATAAAGTCCTATTTTCCCAATTTCCCTTTTCCTATTTTTTCTCAACGAATATGGAATGGAGACCAATGCACGACATGTCATGGCCTCATATAAAGTTCCAACATTTTTTCTCTTTCTTTCAAATGTAATATTGGATGGATTCACACACTTATCTATGTTGCTATTTCCATGATTTTTTTGATTTTTTTGTTGACTAGTATCAAGTGCCAGCGGTAGGACACTTGCTATACTGGAATTGTTACAATTTTTGTTTTTACTCTGTGAGGTCATTTTTTGGGGGCTGCTGCTTTTAGCCCCGGGAGCTGCAACGCACACCGCGGTCACCCCCAGCCCCCATTTCGACCATTCTGGTCGTCGGGGTTGCGGCTGCGCATGCGCTGTGCGTTGACGCCACGCCCACACGTCCTGCGTACGACGTCACTTCTGACGCCGCGGGCAGACGTGGTTTTCATCTGCGTGCACCACGAGGGAGGATAGGCACCCATTTAAGAGCAGTGTTTGCTCTGACATGGTCGCCTCCTCTCTCTTAGCACGCTACGTGACGTTGGTGGGGCTCTGCCGGCGGACAGATTTCTTTTACACCTCTACTCCCCTTGGTTTACACCAGATATGGTCTATTTTGGTCTACTTGGTTTGCACTGTTTATTCCCAATTGGATTTCCCCAGACACACTTGAACTTCAGGTAATCTTTTTCCTATGGATGTTACCCTTGGCCTTATGGTGGCAAATGCACTTTCATAGTATTTTTACTATCTCTATGATTACTACCTTCATATATCTTGATTACTTTACCTGGGGACCCTCCTTACTCTGCTACCTCTTTCACTTATGCTTTATTATTATTACTTTTTTACACACTTTATTTTTTTATTTCCTATCACTTCATATCACCAAAACCCCCCCCCCCCTTTTCGTTTCACCTATATTCTCCCATTCACTACCATGGCACCTCTACTTGTATGCTTACACCCTTCCCTAATTATTTATTGATACAGACGCCCTACGGGGCCAACACCTGTTACTATACACCTGGCCCTATCGCCGCCTGCACAGCCATCACCTCAGCTCCCGGGGGGGCAGTCTTTCGCCCCCTGGTACCTCTGATGTATCTTCACTATCATTATTACCCATACTCTACATTAGCTACTCATAGGTAAGAATGATTGGACTATAAGTTCTATGTCCCTCTTCTCCCTATTCTTTGATCAATTACCATTGATGAAAGATTTTTATTTTATTTTACTTTATTATAGATACCTCCAATGTATAGCTGCTCCTGATGAGTGGAAACAACCCACGAAACGCGTCGAGCATGAATTTTTGATGCTATGCCACATTAATCATGGGTTTACTAGGGTTTTACTGTTTGAATCAATCATGTAATCTTATATGCTATTTTATTCCTTATTATGTCCTTTCATGCATTAGGGATGTTGCCGGTTCATTATTTCATGTGTGCAATAACTTCTATTATATTACCTGGATTGTTATATGATGTACTTATCATGTCCTTCTTTATTCTGTATTGTACATATTGATTTATTATTATTAATGTTACCGGTATACAGTGCCTAATTATGGCTAACAATAAATATTTCTACAATTAATTGATTGATTGATTCAACCTAAGTGATGTGTATCATATAAAGTCCTATTTTCCCAATTTCCCTTTTCCTATTTTTTTCTCTTCTTGTAGTGAAATGTGTTTTTGCATTTAGGAAGTATCAGCCAACACTGTTTTCTATAAGGTTACACAATCACGACATTTTCTGCACTCAACACATTTCTGTCAGGGTCAGCTAAAACAAACACAAGCAGTAAATGTCCACCAATAATTTCTTTGGGTTGTTTTTTATTTGAAAAAGGTGTCACATATTGTCTGGCATATTGATAGCCCCCCTACCCGCAAAGAACTCCAGGTATCGTAACCGGACATCACGGGCATTCAGGGAGGGCAAGCCAGGACGGCCGCTTTCAAGTGCCGTCATTGTGGATGTATTTGGGATTCCGGCCTCAGGCCCAACTGAGCCAGCATAGTTGGCTGAATGTTTTTGTAGAAAATTATGGAGAACACAGCAGGAAAGTATAATATGGTTCAGTTTATACTCCGCCATATGGATGGGTGTCATAAATAATCAGAACCGGCTGGCCAGGATTCCAAATGTGTTCTCCACCACTCTTCAGGCTCTGGCCAGCCGGTAATTAAAAACCCTCTGTTCCGGGGTGAGGGTCCTCATCGGGAATGGCCGCATCAGGTGGTCCCCCAGCGCAAACGCTTCATCAGCGACGAACACAAATGGGAGACCTTCAACATTGTCCTCTGGAGGTGGCAAGTCCAAGCTGCCATTCTGGAGACGCCTGTAGAACTCCGTCTGGGCGATCACTCCACCATCGGACATCCGGCCATTCTTCCCCACGTCCACATACAAGAAGTCGTAATTAGCCGACACCACCGCCAACATCACTATACTATTGAATCCCTTATAGTTGAAATAGTACGACCCCGAGTTGGGTGGTGGGACGATGTGGACGTGTTTCCCATCAATTGCCCCTCCGCAGTTAGGAAAGTCCCACCGCTGGGCAAAGTGGGAGGCCACAGTCTGCCATTCCTGTGGCGTGGAAGGAAACTGTTGAGGAAAAAACAATAAACATTACTATTTTTTCACAGAAACCTGGCAAGCAGATTATACACAAACATTATGGGGCAACCTCCAGATAGCATTTAATAAGGGGAATTTAACAAGGCCAAAGTATAAGGTACACCTATCATATTCCCCCTCCCCCCCTCTCATGGGCCATTTCTAACATTATAGGGGGGGGGAACTCTTGGACAGGTAACCCTCTTCACTTCATTAAGAGATGAATGCCTAAATACAGGGTATTACTTGGAACAGCCCCTCCTTAGTTACACTATTGGCAGCCCACTGGACAGGTAAGAAGTGTCATAATACAAAGATATAAATACACACTGTACACATTTCAGGACATTTGGACATTCTGCTATTACCTATCAAGATAATAATAGGATACAAAAACTTTAAACAGTACCATTGGAAAGTATACAGGCAGGCCCTTGCACTACATGCTTTGGGGAATTCATCCATAAATCTGACCAGTAAAGAGATGGGTATAGTGTGTATGGGTTTGGCAAAGTCAGCAGATAGATGATTGAGGATAGAGAATTGGGATCAGCTGACTTAGCAGTTGGGGAAGGGAGGGTTACTAAAAATTTGGGGACACCACAAAAAAAAGCCTCTGGCACTCTGCCTGAATTTAAATCAAAAATAACATTTCCAAACATTTTAGGGGGTGTTTGGGGTAAAGCACTACTATGGAGCTGATAAAATACATTGTTAAGTGACTACATGAGGTGAATATAGGCCAGGAGACACCATGCTGGGGAGGTTATTGAAGGGCAAATATGTATGAAGGACCTAAAATAATAATTACATAAAAATCCTGCATGCATGAGAACAAAGGGGACATTGACAGCATATTCCAATCATGGTAATTAGGGAATGAGGAAAGAAATACAATATATTATCAAACATTAAATACAATAAAATGGGATATAAAAGGATAAAAATCTTACCTTCATATACTCCTTCTGCAGGACCTGGATGATGGCAGAACAGGTCTCTGGGATAATGATCCCCAGAGCCTGGGGGGAGATGCCTGTCGAGAACTTCAAGTCCTGCAGACTTCTCCCTGTGGCCAAATACCGCAAGGTAGCGACCAACCTCTGCTCCGGAGTGATGGCTTGCCTCATGCAGGTATCCTGCCTGCTAATATAAGGGGTCAGCGAAGCCAACAAACGGTGAAATACGGGGTCCGTCATCCTGAGAAAGTTCCTGAAATCATCAGGATTATTCTCACGGATCTCACGGAGCAAAGGCATATGACAGAACTGGTCACGCTGAAGCAACCAATTCTTGGTCCATGAACTCCTCCCCACCCTGTTCATGGACTGGACTTGTGTCAAGGTCAGGACCCCAACACCAAGCCCCCGCACAGCACGAACTCTACGAGGAGTACGCATACGAAGCATGGCTAGAAAACGGTCGGCTGCTCAGAACGAAGTAACAGAACGCACTGAAGAACAGCAAGGCCTGTGAAGAGCGACCTGAAAACCAGTAACGAACGAACAAGAATACAATGACTACCTAAAGTCACGCGGAACTTGCTTGCACGCACTGAAGAGCAGATACAAACCCACAAGCACAAACTGAACGGCAGAAAACGATCTGAAAGCCACGAGTCTGAAAAAGCGCGAATCGTCTCTCACCAAACTTTTACTAACACGAGATTAGCAAAAGGAGCCCAAAGGGTGCCGCGCTTGGTTCTGAACCGGCCTTTTCTAGTCTCGTCGTACGTGGTGTACGTCACCGCGTTGTTGGCGATCGGAAATTCCGACAACTTTGTGCGACCGTGTGTAGGCAAAACAAGTTTGAGCCAACATCCGTCGGAAAAAATCTGAGGATTTTGTTGTCGGAATGTCCGAACAAAGTCCGACCGTGTGTACGGGGCATAAGGGATGCAGGCCCAGCAGCTTTCTTCATTAGTGCTCTGCAGCTACACAGTTGACAGTTAATTATGAAACCCCTCCCATTACACTCATTCAGTACTGAGGCACAGAGAAACACAGAGGGATTTCTTCAGATTAACAAACGGTAGGAATCTGCAACAAAGGTTGTTACAATCCTTGCAATGTACAGAGATAACCCAGAGGGGAATGTTTTTTTCTCAACAAAAGTGGAGTTACGCTTTAGGCAATTTTCTGGTGAAAGAAATAGAGGCCCGTGCTGAGAAAAACATACCGCCGCTCCAAACTGTATGCTAGCCACCTTTTGACCACGTCTGCATGCTTTACGTATTGACGTAACCACATGATTTACTGTTAATCTTGCCATAAAGGAAAGATGTGACTAATAAAGTGTCCGATGAATTTGGGATGAAAGCCATAAAAAACCGGACCGACTGCACAGAAAAAAAAGGAACATTTTATAGGCAGGCGTCGGCTATTTCGGCTGCTCGGATCCTTTTTTTTTTTCTGCGTTGACTTTTCTATTGAAGTACAGTAGCCGAACAAAGAGAAAGTTTAGAGAGCTGTCCGGAGTGATACATTAGGCGGCTCGCACTGTACCGCGCGTTTTATTGTATTTTCCCGGGCACACAAAGCAAGCGCACTAACAGTAATGAGTATTTATGAGCTTCCAATAAAACAAAGGAAAGCGTATTACTCTTAAGATTAAACTTCACAGCGTCTGACGGAAACCTATTTATTCTGAAAATTTCCAGGCTAAGGCGCTTTTTTTTACATCCGAGCCGCTTTCCTGCACTTCGCCGGGCTGGAAATTATTGCAGCTCGCGGAAGCCGCGAAAGACAGCTCAACCGATTCCGGGGCTTTTTATATTCATATTTGTTTATGTGTTTTGTCTGGAGCAGACCGACTTAATGTTGTTTACTAAAATAATAGCGGCAGACAAAGCAAAGAAAGCACACAGAACATTTCGCCTTTTTTTGTTTTGTGGCTCCAATTTTCTTCACGTTTGGATGGAAAATGGCACAAAATTGCAGGTAGAAAGGATGAAAGAAGCACACTAAATTAGAAGTACCATGGTGAACATTCCATACTAAATCATTTTATTTTTACAGACGTTAGTGTATAGTCACTTAGCGTTGACCTTTCACGAAAATTGAAGGTCTATTTCATTCAAAGCCCCTCAAACCAAACCATAAAAAAAAAAAAACAATGAAAAAACCTACTGTTACTTCATATACATTTGTTCTGTGCTAATGGGGTGAAAAGCAAATGTTATTAGGCTATTACCTGTACCGTTCAAATGTCTTTGATTGCAAACAGAAAATATAGCAAAAAGGCCACTAGATGGTGCTAAGTATCATATAAATTCCCTTTGTAGCACCCTTTACTTTACTCAAGCCTAGCAGCAAGCTAGACCTGTTTGTTTTGATCCGTGTGGGCTGGGAGTGGCCTAGAGCAGCAGCAGGTGACTCACAGATAGCATCATCTTTCGGTTACCTCCCTCTGGCTTCTAGAGGATTCTAGAAGAGAGGAGGGGAAAAGGGGTGGAGCTCTCTGAAGGTGTCTCAGGGAGCCCTGACCAACCCCCAACTAGGATTGGCAGCAACAGGGGCAGGCCTCCTTGAAATACCCAGGGTCAGCCCTGCTGGGGGGTGCTGTCAGGTGGAAGAAGCTCAAAGTGTCCCTAATCACCCTCAAACCGGTTACAGTGACCCTGATCACTGCCACACCAGTCACGGTGTCCATGATCACCGTCATACAGAGGTGTAACTCTATATGAGAGTTAAACTGGCAGTAACGCACACAGAACTATATGGCGTTAAAATGGCAGTAAAGCACACAAAACCATATGGCGTTAAACTGGCAGTAACGCACACAGAACTATATGGCGTTAAACTGGCAGTAACGCACACAAAACTATATGTCGTTAAACTGGCAGTAACGCATGTAAAACTATATGGCGTTAAACTGGCAGTAACACACACAAAACAATATGGCTTTAAACTGGCAGTAATGCACATAGAACTATATGGCGTTAAACTGGGAGTAACGCACGCAAAACGATATGGCGTTAAACTGGCAGTGACGCACACAAAACGATATGGTGTTAAACTGGCAGTAACGCACACAGAACTATATGGCGTTAAACTGGCAGTAACGCATGCAAAACGATATGGCGTTAAACTGGCAGTAACGCACACAGAAGTAAATGGCATTGAACTGACAGTAACGCACAAAACTATATGACATTAAACTGGCAGTAACGCACACAGAAGTAAATGGTGTTAAACTGGCAGTAACGCAATCAAATAGACGGTGTTCAACTGCCACTACACTGATACTATCTGAACTGTCCCTACTCTAGCTATACACTAATGTAAAGATTACTGACACCGTCTCACTACACTACACTGAAACTATATGAGCTGTCCCTGCTCTACACTAATATATGTATGAATGACACGGTCTCACTACACTACACTGAAACTATATGATCTGTCCCTACTCTAGCTGCACACTATGAAAAGCTGAATGATGGTCCTCCTCACTACACTTACACTATCCCGAAACTGACACTAAACTAATATTCTACACTGACAATTGAAGCAAAATAGCACAGTATAGCACACTAACTAATAGCACTGAACAGACCCCTGTTCTATCTCTCTCCACGCCAAAATCACACTGAAAATGGCTGCCATTAAAATAATACTTTTATACTGTGGGAGGGGAATGAGCCATGATTGGATAAAGTCATGATGACAGTGTTCAATCATGACTCTGACAGTGCTCTGTGCCCTGATTGGCTGAAGCTTTCACTGCTTCAGCCAATCAGGGTTTGCAATGCACTGTTCAGCGCCGCAATGGATTGTGGGCGGTTCGGGGGGCGAACAAACGGCCGAACGTCCCGTTTGTTCGGCTGTTCGCTGAACGACCAAACAACGAAAGTTCGGCCCGAACTTATGCTCGGGCCGAACCGTTCGCCCATCCCTAGTCATCAGTATGGTATTTGTAAATTGAAAACATATCCCCTCTCAAGCGTCTCTTCTCCAGAGAGAATAAGTTCAGTGCTCGCAACCTTTCTTCATAACTAATATCCTCCAGACCCTTTATTAGCTTTGTTATTCTCTCCAGTCTCCATTGCCAGTACCTCCTTCCTAAGGACTGGTGCCCAGAACTGGACAGCATGCTCCAGGTGAGGCTGGACCAAAGTCTTGTAGAGTGAGAGAATTATCACTTTATCTCTGGAGTTAATTCCTCTTTTTAATGCATCCCCAAACTCGGGGGGAGTAGCAGAATATGTTTTGGGGTGTATTTATAGGTATGCCTATAATGTATGTTAGAAATATCTTATTAATTGACAACTTTGTGTAAAAAAAAAAAAAAAAATATTATTTCTGAATTTCCAAAAACTTTTGGCAAAAAATGACATTTTCAAAAGATTCACTATGCCTTTCAGTAAATAACCTGGAGTATTTGCTTTAAAAAATGTGTTCATTTTGTGGGTATTTTTACTGTCCTGTGCTTCAGGGCCTCCAAAAATGTGACAGCCAGTCAGGAAATTAGATGTGTAATTTATTTCCCTGGAATGCCTGAAGGTGCTTCTTGGATATTGGGCCTCTCTATGCATTTAGGTTGTGTACAGCCAAGACCAAAAGGTTTGAGAATGACACAAATATACTTTTTTACAAAGTCTGCTGCCTCAGTTTTTATGATGGCAATTTGCATATACTCCAGAATGTTATGAAGAACAATCACACGAATTGCAGTTAATTGCAAAGTCTCTCTTTGCCATGAAAATGAACTTAATCCCGTAAAAAACATTTCCACTGAACTTTTGAAGAAGGCTTCAGGGTGCTCAAGAAAGTCCAACAAGCGCCAGGACCGACTCCTACAGTTGATTCAGCTGCGGGATCGGGGCACCACCAGTGCAGAGCTTGCTCTGGAATGGCAGCAGGCAGGTGTGAGTACAGACTTTTGGAGGATGGCCTGGTGTCAAGAAGGGCAGGACAGAAACAACTCCTCTCCAGGAAAAATATCAGGGACAGACTGATATTCTGCAAAAGGTACAGGAATTGGACTGCTAAGGACTGGTGTAAAGTAATTTTCTCTGATGAAACCCTGTTTCCGATTGTTTGGGGCATCCGGAAAAAACCTTGTTCAGAGAAGAAAAGGTGAGTGCAACCATCAGTCCTGTGCCATGCCAACAGTAAAGCATCCTGTGACCATTCATGTCGGGGGTTGCTTCTCAGCCAAGGGAGTGGGCTTACTCACAATTCTGCCTAAGAACACCATGAATAAAGAATGGTAAAAAAACATCCTCCGAGAGCAACTTCTCCCAACTATCCAAGAACAGTTTGGTGACGAACAATGCCTTTTTCCAGCATAATGGAGCCCCTTCCCATAAGGCAAAATTGATAACCAAGTGGCTTGGGGAACAAAACATCAAACTTTTGGGTCCATGGCCAGGTAACTCTCCAGACTTTAATCCCGTTGAAAACTTGTGGTCAATCCTCAAGAGGCGGGTTAAACCCCCCCCCCCATCAAATTCTGACAAACTCCAAGCATTGATTATGCAAGAATCTGCTGCCATCAGTCAGTAGGGGCCCAAAAGTTTATTGACAGCATGCTCATGCAAATTGCAGAGGTCTTTAAAAAGAAGGGTCAACACTGCAAACATTGACTTTTTTCGCATAAACTTAATGTAATTGTCCATAAAAGCCTTTGACACTAAGGCCCCTTTCACACATGCGGACCGTATGTCCGTATTTCATCCATCCGTTTTCGGATGAAATACGGACATACAGCCATCCCTATGGGATAGCGGGTGTCAGCGGATGTACATCCGCAAACACCCGATGTCATCCGGCTCCGCTCTCGTCCGATTCTGCGGACGGAAGAAAATCCTATTTTTCTATCCGTCTGCAGAGCGGATCGGAGGAACACAGACAGACAGTCCGTGTTCCTCCGATCCCCCATAGGGGAGCGCGGAGATCTGACGGGGCGGACCCTGCACAATGTGCGGGTCCTGCCCTGTCATCCGCCGGCTCAGCTGGGGAAAACGGAGAGATCCCCGCTGAGCAGCGGATGTTCACGGGGCGGATCAACACGGATCCGTTCACGGGGCGGATCAACACGGATCCGTCCCGTGTGAAAGGGGCCTTATGGAATGTGTGTAATTATACTTCAGTATACCATAGTAACGTCTGCCAAAAAGATCTAAAAACACTGTATCAGCAGACTTTGTGAAAATAAATATTTGTGTCCTTCTCAAAACCTTTGGCCATGGCTGTAAATGTCAAACACATGTGGTATCCACATACTCAGGAGGCATTATTATTATTATTATTATTATTATTTTTCCCTTGAGTTTAAAGTAGAAATACTTTAATTGCATCTCGTCCTTCATGCACCTTTCACTCATCTTGTCATTCATGAATTCCAGTCAGTGGTACACAAAAATCCAAGCCTTTCATTATATGGCAACGACATAACTTTGAAAAGAAACATTTTAAGTGAAGGAGACTCTCACCTAACAGACAAAATGTATACTTATGAAGACAGCTACAGAATCACTGTGTTCTCTGTACAAATGACTGAAGTCTCCTCTGCAATAAATGGTTGTGTTTCAGAAGACGGGGTAGACGGCGCAGGTTCTAATCTACACGGTAAAAGGTTTCAGAGGCAGCGTTTGTCTGATGGCCATGTAGAGAGCCATTCTGACAGTGCAGCAGATCGAGAGACGCAGGAGGAATACAAAGGTGATTTGGAGTAGAAGCAATCTGTGAAACTGATAGAAAGTAATTGATGACTATTGGCCCCTGTGGTCTGTCAGCATGGCAGAGCGAAGGATTAAGCGTAAGCAGTGTATTAGAACAACGGTCTTGTGTGGCTTTTTATAGCTTATTTAATAAGGCAAAGAGCGTAGACAGTGAGCAGTAAACCAAAACAACCAACTGACAGTCAAATTTCATTGTTCTGGCTGCTCTAGAAAATTTAACAGTGACATTTGATTGGTGTCTATGGGTCATTGCACTTTACATCATCATTGTTGCTCTTTTATTATTGTCCTTTATGCCTTATTAAATAAACCCTTTCTAAAGCTTTCTGTCCTAGATTACCAGAAAAGCTGATTACTTGTGGTTCCACCACCATGTGGTCTCTCCTACCTAGTTATACAGGACTGGGAGGTATAGGCATCACCAGAACTTACCTGCTGGTTAATGTATCAGCTACTTGACCAGCCCTCGTCAACCCTGTCAATCAACCTTATTATTTAGCTGTTTTCCCACCAAAACCCATTGTCCTTAGCAAAAAGTTAATTTTGCAGCCCGAGACTTGTCAGCTTGTACATTAATTAAGCTTGTTTAGTGTCCACTCCGATCTCTGGTCTCTCCCTGTTTGTGAAATTGCATGTTGAAGGTGCCCATGCCTTATTAAATAAACTCTTCCTCAAGCTTTCTGTCCCAGATTAGCAGTAAAGCTGATCTTCTACTTTTGGTTCTACCACGATGTGGTCTTTCCTACTGTGTTGCACAGGATTGAGAGGTAAAGGCATCACTAGATATCACCTGCTGGTTGGTATAACATTTCATAGCCAGTCCCTGTCCAGCCTGTCAATCGACTTTACTATTTAGCTGTTCTTCCACCAACACCCATTGCCCAAACAAAAGGTTTGTTCCATAGCCCAAGAGTCATTGGCTTGCATATTGACTAGGCATGTTAGCTGCCCACTTTGATTTCTGGCCTTTATCTGTTTCTGAAATTGCATGTTGACTGTGTCCCATCATCTGGTTCTATCCCTGCCCAGTTGCCATCTGTATAGATGAGCCCAAGGGTCACAACCTGGTTCACCCACCAGTAAAGTCCATGATTCTTTGTGGGAAGCTCTAGTGAAGATCTGATGGTATGTACTTTGACTCTGCACCTCAACCCTTTTTAAGGCTCACATGCTGTCCAAAGCGCACAAGAGGTCCACCATCCAGTTTGTCCACAACAATTTAAGAATACAGGATGTTATGAGTGAAAAAAATCAGATGAGAAAGGGGATGGAAAAAAAGAGAGAGGGGACCAATCCAAACCACATTGCTTGCAACAACTCATCAGTGCCTTGTCTATCCAAAACGTCCAACGTAGGATTCCAAACATCCAACATATTTTCCAAAGAAAAATATGTTAGAAAATTGAGAAATGAAATAATAAACTCCCAGAAACTAATTACTTACCAGCCACTGCAGAGAGACTACAAACTGGCCCCATACTGGAAGATGCTGAAAGACCCCAAAGACAGACAGACTCGAGCTTGTACAGACTAAGTGCCCACAGCCTGGAAATTAAACCAAGATGGCACAGGAAGACCTGCAAGCCCAAGGAGAGCAGATTGTGCCCTTGGTGTGACTTCGGGGCCCTGGAGGATGAGGCCCACTTTCCGCCACGGGGTTCAAAGTACTCACCAGGGAGATTCTCCCTTCCAGAGACATTCTGCTCTCATCTCGGACTACACTACTACAGAAGAGAAAAGTCCACATTCTACTACGAGAAGGGGCACGGATGGTGAAAATAGCGACACAGCATGTCACAGAACCAGAAGGGTATGAGAAACTGGACTCATGAATCCCCTAACTTGACTCACCTCCTACCCCATCTATATTATCTTTTTCTCCCAGTGAAGTCCTAGGATTTATTCTTACTGCCTTCCCTCTACTTCTCCATCCCACAAAAAAAATCTCCTCAACCATGCTAAAATGTATTTGGTGCTGCCAATAAAGCTTATTTGTGTTGAATTCAATTACATTGAATTCAACTGAAAAAGAGAGAGAGAGAAGGAAGTATGACAGAGAAAGCAAAAGAGAGAGAAGCAAGAAAGAGAGAAAAAGTAGGATAGAGACAGAGGGAGAAGGAGGTAGGACAGAAAGGGAGTGAGAGAAAGAGAAGGAAACAGGACAGAGAGAGAGAGAGAGAGAGAGAGAGAGAGAGAGAAGGAAATAGGGCACAGAGAGAAAGAGATGGAAAGAAGGACACAGAGAAAGCGAGAGAGAACAGAAATAGAAATAAGAAAGCAGGATAGCGAGAGAGAGAGAAAGAAAAGAGGGAAGACAGAGAGAAAGAGAACAAGAGAGGGGAAGGAAAGTAGAACAGAGAGAGAGAGAGAGAGAAGGGAGGTAGGAAAGAGAGCGAGAGAGAAATAGAACAGAAAGACAGAAAAGGGAAGCATGACAGAGAGAGAGAGAACGGAGGAGAGGGAGAGAGAAGGAAGCTGGACATAGAGATAGAGAAGGTAGTAAGGTAGGTAGACAGAGTGAAAGAGAGTGAAATGGGACAGAGAAAAAAAAGAGAGAACAGAAAGAGAAGGAAGTAGGATAAAGACGAGAGAGTGAGAAGGAGGTAGGACAGAAAGAGAATGAGATAAAGAGAAGGAAACAGGAGAGAGAGAAAGAGAGAGAAGGAAGGAAGGCAGATAGAGAAAGAGAGAGAGGAGAAGTAGAACAGAAAGAGAGAGTGGGAGACATAAGACAGAAAGACGAAAAGGGAAGTAGGATTGAGAGAGAGAGAGAGAGAGAGAGAGAGAGAGAGAGAGAGAGAGAGAGAGAGAGAGAGAGAGAGAGAGAAGCAAGTAGGACATAAAGGTAGAGAAGGTAGCAAGACAAAGAGAAAGAGAGAGAGAGAGAGAGAGAGAGAACAGGAAGAGAAAGAAATAGGACAGAGATTAAGAGGGGGAAGTAGGGCAGAGAGAGAGAGAGTGAAACAGAGAGGGATAGAGAGAGAGTGTGAGGGTGAGAGAAAGAGAGAGAGAGAGAGGGATATAGGAAAGAAGTAGAATTAAAGAATGACAGAGAGCCCACAAATCACTGTATGTAGTGTGAACTAAAATGATTTCCAGGTTCCACAGCATCCCTCCAGATATCACATCTGGATACTTACTTAATCAAGCCAAGTTGAACCAAACTAAGTAAGGAAAAAAGAAAGATCACTGAAGTCATAAATATTTCAGGTGAGATGGAAATCTGTACTTGGTGCTCCTAGCTTACACCCAAAAATTGTTCATCTGTTGAGTGACTATAATGATCAGAAAGGCAGCAGTCTAGGCATATAACTGTGGTCCTTACTTTGCCTTAAATTTAACTCAGATGAGAAAAACCACACTTTATTCACTATTCATTAGAATTAGCCCTCACACACCCCTCAGACCAAAGAGTAGGTCCTGTCTGACTTCTTTAAATTATAGACTTGTTATCTCCATTTTCTTCTCAAGGAACTTCTAAAGATCTCAGTGTTTTAATTTCATCAGGAAAATTTAGATCAATTTGCATTAATTCTTTATTCCAATTAAGCCTACCTCGACCAATCCTGTAAAGTCTTAAGCAGCTATGTTCTAGCAAGAAAACTTTTTTTTCTCTCTGTGAGATGTAATGAGCCGAGTTTATGACCCAGTGCTTGGTTTAATTAGCAAGTTTTGTAATGAAAAAAATAAATACTCGTGGTGCGCTGTATATGAGCTGTATCCAGAGTTTGTTTATCTGTAGGGGGCTGGGGCTCTTTACTTTTTTCTCATCTAAAAACCAAATTAGGGCAGAAAATTAGCTCTACTTTCTTTGGTTCAGGGTAATATTAATATTTTAATTACTTTAATATTGCCTTGGAATTCATGAGATGTTTTGTTGGAAAACATTATGAACAAGAAATTGGATACTTTCCTTAAAATTTATAACATCAATGCTGAGTATATGATTAGCATGTTTTATGTTCCAATTAAGGATTTCTGCAATCCATACATACTTTATTATTTTAGGGTGCAGATGAAGGGGTTGGGGTTGATTAACTAAAGGTGAAAAAGAATGTTCACTAAGCTTAATGAATAAGGTGAAGTCATGTTCAGGAGTAGAAATGAGCCGAACACCCCCCGGCTCAGTTTGCAGCGAACAGGCGAAAAGTTTGTTCGAACACGCAAAGACCGTTAAAGTCTATAGGACGCAAACGTGAAAAATCAAAAGTGCTCATTTTAAAGGCTTATATGCAAGTTATTCCTATAAAAAGTGTTTGGGGCCCCGGGTCCTGCCCCAGGGGACATGTATCAATGCAAAAAAAAGGTTTAAAAATGGTCGTTTTTTCGGAGCAGTGATTTTAATAATGTTTAAAGTGAGACAGTAAAAATGAAATATTCCTTTAAATATCATGCCTGGGGGGTGTCCTTAGTATGCCTGTAAAGTAGCGCACCTTTCCCATGTTTATAACAGTGCCACAGCAAAATTGCATTTCTAAAGGAAAAAAACGTCATTTAAACTGCTCGCGGCTGTAATGTATTGTCGGATACTGGCAATATAGATAAAAATAAAAAATTTTTTTAAAAAAATGCCGTGGATGTCCCCCCCCCCCCCCCAAAATCCATAAAAAAGCCCCCAGGCACTATATACTCTGAACAGCAGTATATATACCAGAACACTGTAAGCCTCACAGTTACTCTTGTTGGTTGCAGAAACGGGCCCTGCTGTGAAGTATTATATCAGGAATTGTATTTACATGCCCCTTTTAAACAGGGGCAAAAAAATTGGGTCTTGGGTGGTGGTTGTGGTGCCATAACACTGTAACCCCTCACAGATACTCTTGTTGGGCACAGGAACGGGCCCTACTGTGAAACATGACTGCCAGGTTCTTGTCCTTCTGTGGCACCCCCTCTCTCTAGGCTCACGTTACTCCCTTCCTCAACCTGGGAACCAGCATTGGAGCCTTAAAATCGCTGCACATCCTCCTGCAGCATATAACCGAGACTGTGATCGAATAATTCTGGGGACTCCTCCATGCATGATGGTGGGGCTACAGAAGGAGTGGCTGTGGACAAGGAACAGGTGGAATAGGCCGCTTTGGCAGCTGTGTTGGAAGGCAAACTGCTCTGAGCCTGGGTGACAGAGGATAAAGAGGATGATTATGGCTTCATTATCCACTCCTCCAACTTTTCTGCATGTCGTGGCTCAATAGCATGGCAAGCAGCAGCAGCAAAAAAGGGCAAGCGTGCCCCACGGCCACCTGCAGAGGATGCACCATGTCCATGACCACCACTGTTGACTGTAGACACATAGCAAATTCAATCAGTTACATCAGCATCAGGTGCTTGATAGCTGCTGATTCAAGACTGATTCAGTTTTATGAATGTGGGCCTATCAACGGAGTCTGTGGGCAGGCGCACTCTTTGATCCATTACAAACCCTTTCAGCTGCACTGAATGTGCGTTCAGAAAGCACGCTGCATGCAGGACAGGCCAGTAGCTTAATTGCATATTGAGCAAGTTCTGGCCAGTGGTCCATCCTCAAGACCCAGTAACTCAATGAATGCTCTGTTGGAAAGGTGAACAAGTCTGCTCCCGCCCCTAGATATTCCCGCACCATGTAATGCAGATGGTTGCCTGAATGGATCAGACCTTGGTGCTGAGGACTGAAAAATAGTTTAAAGGCATCGGTCAGCCGGCCCCTACTCCACCGCTCTTCCTCTAACTGAATGAAGCCTCAGCAATACGTTGTCCAGCACCAGGAAATTGTAACCTCTCAGGTCTGGAAACGTGTTGCACAAAACTTTCTTCAAGGCCTCCTGAAGATGTTTCATCCTCTGCTCCCTCTGCGAAGGCAGGATGAGTTCTGCAACCTTACCCTTGTATCCTGGATGAAGAAGGGTTGCCAGCCAGTAATGATCCCTCTCCTTGATACCACGAATCCTAGGGTCCTTTCGCAGGCTTTGAAGAATTAGGGAGGCCATGCAGTGTAAGTTTTCAGTGGCATTCGACTCTGAGTCCTCTGGGTTACTAAGGATCACATGATCCGTAACGACCTCCTCCCAGCCACGTACAACTCCTTGGGTTTCTGGGGACTGAAAACCATCCCTTGAAGACTGCTGCTGAGTGTTATACTCTACATCCATGCTGACACAATCTTCCTCCTCTTCTTCCAGTGTCTTTAGCGGGCCCGCAGGAAGGCTATCTGGATAAAGGGGGCCTTGAAATATAAGGAAGATCTCCTCTGTTCTGCCTCAAGTGCCCTGTCCATGATTCCACAAAGCGTGTGCTCCAACAGGAGGACTAGAGGGACAGTGTCACTGATGCATGCATTGTCGCTGCTCACTATCCTTGTGGCCTACTCAAATGGTGACAGGACAATGCATGCATCCTTGATCAGTAGCCACTGACGTGGCAAAAAGAAGCCAAGCTCCCCTGACCCTGTCCGGGTGCCATACTCGCACAGGTACTCATTGATGGCCTTCTGCTGTGTGTGCAGCCGCTGCACCACCAAATTCAGGACGTGTGCCAAACATGGAACATGGGTTAAGTGTCCCTGTCGGAGGGCGAAGAGAAGGTTGGTGCCATTATCGCATACAACCATTCCTCGCTGAAGCTGGCGTGGTGTCAACCACCTCTGAGTTCTGGAAGGCAGTGCTGGAAAATAATGGTGGCCACACAAATCATTGACACTTTGGGCCCAATTTGGACATTTTCACTTTTTCACTTTTGTTGCCAGCGGTTTAGACATTAATGGCTGTGTGTTGAGTTATTTTGAGGGGACACTAAATTTCCACTGTTATACAAGCTGTACACTCACTACTTTACATTGTAGCAAAGTGTCATTTCTTCAGTGTTGTCACAAGAAAAGATATAATAAAATATTTACAAAAATGTGAGGGGTGTACTCACTTTTGTGAGATACTGTACATCTAGCACACTAGGGGGTGCTACATATCAGATCTGTGATCTGACACAGAGCGGCCACCCTGCAGCAGTATATCTGCGTGGCACAGTCGGTAATGGTAAAATGGTAAAGTGGTATAATTATAGTTTTATATCTTGCGTAAATACCTTTTTTAATGCATGATAGTAATCTGGTAGCCTTGGTTGCTGCAGTTTGGCATTGTACAGTATGCTATCACTGAGTCTGCAATCTACTAGGACCCCCAGATCCCTTTCCTTCCTCGATTTCCCCAGAGGTTCTCCCCCTAGTGGGTATATTGCCTCCATGTTTTTACTCCTAAGTGTATTAATCAAGTGCATTACTTTTTTCAAGATTGAACCTCATCTTCCATATGCTCACCTCATGCCTCATGCTCATGCCCACCTCTATTTTATCGAGGTCTCCTTGTAATGTTGCTATTGAGTCACTTCTCTTGGGCTGGCATGTGTGAAAAATGATGGAGGAAGAACAAGTGAGAGAGAGAAATACAGAAAATGAGAGAGAAGAAGCTAAAGTGGTTAATGTAAGATGCAGTGTGTAGAAGTAATTGTCCTCTGTGAGGTTTATAAAAAATATAGTTCAATGAGCCCGATAAGAACAAGTTACAGCGTGTTCCCTGTGGTGTACAAGGATATTATATGCATGACTTAAATCAGGGAAAATTTCTCTCCTGACGTACAATGCCTCTCCATTTATTTCTTACCATTGCTCTCCAAAGGTCTGACAGATGCTGGCGTTTATTTATTTAGGTGCTTCCAGGTCAAACTGTTTCTTTAGACCTGATATTGAACTTAATGCAGGAAGCAAATTATTTATTGGATTGGTAAAGGTGAATGTGAGCGTTTATTCCAAGGCAACATGACCTCATAATGAATGGCAATCAAAGACTGTAGTGTCTTCACTTCTACAATGGCAGAATTTAAATGGATCATTCTACTCAAACGCTGTAAAAGTGAACAGCAAAGTCAGTATCAGCAAGACAGGAAGTGAGGGTAAAGCCTTAGGTAACAGTAATAAAAACCCAATAGGGGTTATAATCCTGTAGCGGTACCCCCGTAGGGGCTGCTGGTGGTTGTGGTCACCCTGCCCAGCCAGGCGCACAATCCTCAGGCACCCAGAAGACATGAAACAGTCCAAGCACTTTTTTTAAAATTATTTTATTGGGGGAATTAAACTTGGATGGGGATAGGGTAGATATGAGATGCACAGTTGATCAAAAAGACAATGTATGGACTGAAACTATATACACTCTCTGTATATACAACTTCTTCCTGGCCCTCACTTCTAGGACCAGCTAGCACTTTAGATTAGGCCTGACACTGGCTCCGCCAGACCTTAGCAAATGCCCTTTGCAGACAGGGACCGCTGGCCCCTTTGGTCTGATCCCAGTTCCACATCTTCAGGCCCTGCCATCCCACCTGGCTGCAGCTGCCTCTCTCCACTGCACGTGACACCACAGTCCACTCCACTGGCTCTGCACCCACCCCAGACAGCTTGCACCCAGTCCTCTCAGGCGTGCCTCCCTATTCCTCCTGTGTGCCACTCACCAACCCTCCTGGCTGTGACCTGTTTGTTCCTCCCTGGAGACTTGCCTGGCAGTGTTCTCCTGCTGTCCTCTTCCTTGCTCCCTTGCTTCCTTGCTCCCGTGCCTCCTGTCCAGGAAACTTCCTTGGGTTGTGAAAAGGCCCTGTCCGCACCCGAGCCCAGGCCCAAGGTCACCCCCCTCCAGACTGGGGAGCTCCCTCCATGGCCATGACAGCCTAGCACTCCATCTCCAGCTTCCACCCAAACAACTCCTACCCAGCTGGGCTGACCCTAGGTGTTTAAGGAGGCCTTCCCACTGCCAATGCAGGTTGGGGATTGGTCAGGGCTCCTTAGAATACTCCAGGCAGCTCTACCTTTCCACCCCTCCTTCCTTTCCAGAAGATTCCAGCACGTTCTGGAAAGAAGTGGGAGGTCTCAGTGATGCTGCTTGTGAGTCACCTAACTCTGCCTGAGTCACAACTAACCCAGATCAAAACAAACAGGGTTGGCTGCCAGCCGAGCCTGAAATTTACCTACACTACAGAAACCCTGATGCAGCAGCCTAACAACACTAAAGGGTGCTACAATTCTTAACCACTCTATGCGTTTTTTGGCATGACATAAACATTAACCCTTTCACTTGCACTGAAGTATGGCTTGTATCAGTGGACATATGGGGCTTTAAATGCAGTCCTGGCTGCTTGACCCCCCCCTCCCCCTACATGTATCCCAGGCTCTGCTGCCTGAATCAGCCATGTCAGCAGTTAATGTAGGGGTAGATGAATGAACATCCCTTCGCTGATCATCACTCTGGTGCAGTGGCATCACTAGGGTTGATGTCACCTATTGCGGTAAAACATGGTGTCACCCCCATGTAATTTTTTTACCCATATAACATTGCATATAATGGCAATAGCAGTGCCGTTAATCCTCCCAGTGTAAATACCCCCGGAGTGTATTCCCCCCCTGTGTAAACCCCTCCATGTAACTCCCCCCCCAGTGTAATGCCCCCAAAGTAATCCTCACAGTGTAATCCCGGGCAGTGTAATGCTCCCAATGCAGTCCCTCAAGTGGTGTAATCCCTCCAGTGTGTATCCCTCAAGTTTAATCCCCATAGTGTACCCCCCCTCAGTGTACTCCCCTCAGTTTAATCCCCCGCAGTGTAATCCAGCCAGTAGAAAAGCCATCCCCAGCGCAAATCCCCCCAGTGTAATGCCCCCAATGTACCCCCCTGTGTAAATCCCCCCAGTGTAATCCCCAAGTGGAATGCCCCCCCAAGTAATCCCTCCAGTGTGAACCCCCAAGTGTAATCCTCCCAGTGCAAATCCCCCCAAGTGTACTCCCTCCAGTTTAATCCCCCCCAGTGTAATCCCCTCAGTGTAAATGACTCCCCCCATGTAAGTCCCCCAGTGTAATGCTTCCAGTGTAATCCCCCTAAGTGTAAAATCCCCCCAGTGTAATCCTCCCAGTGTAAATCCCCCACAGTGTAATCTCCCAAAATATTGCCCTGTGTAAATCCCCCCCCAGTGTAATCCCCCCCCAATGTAAATCCCCCACTGTATTCCCCCACCACGTGTAAATCCCCCCAGTGTAACCCTCCCAATGTAAGTTCCCAACAGTGTATCTCCCCACCCCGTGTAAATCCCCCCAGTGTAATCCCCCCCAGTGTAATCCTCCCAATGTAAATCCCACACAGTGTATCCCCCCACTCCATGTAAATCCCCCCCCCCCCCGGGTGCAATCCCCTAAGTGTAATGTGCAATCCCTCCAATGTAAAGCCCTCAATGCAATCCCCCCAGTGTAATCTCCCTAATCAAGTGTAATGCACCAATACAATCTCCCCTGTGCAAATCTTCTACCCAATGTAACTCTGCTCGTGTGATTAGTTTACATCACCCCATTGAAGATCTCAGATCAGCACGGCTCCCCCGACAAATGTCCCCTGTCTAGTGTCCTCCTCCTTCTCTTATAGATGTAACATCAGAGTGGAGCCATTGGCTCTTAGGTTAGGTATGCAGCACTGATGAGCAGCCGGCACCTATCCTGCCTGTGGCTGCCTGTCAGACAAAAAGGTAGCGAGCAGTTCATTGCAGCGCTGGTCTGGGACAGCAATACGCAGAGTGGTGCAGTGCAGGTGCCCAGAGTAGCATGGCATCACCCCTCCGGTGGGTGTCACCCAGGTGTGGTCTGCACACCCACCTATTCCCATAGTGACACCACAACTCTGGTGAATGAACCCGGACGTGACGTGCTTCCAGGTACAGAGCTGTCATTCCCTGACTTCTGTTGCTGGAAAACAAGCTAAGCAAGCACAATGTGTGCTTAAAGTGATTGTAAATATTCTACATTTTAAAAAAACAACAAACATGTTATACTTACCTGCTCTGTACAATAGTTTTTACCAATCCAACCCCTACCCCCCTCTTCTTAAGTCCCCTGTGCTCCTGGCTCCTCCATCCTCGCTGAGTGCCCCTATAGCAAGCTGCTTGCTCTGGAGGCACTTGTGTGGGCTCACTCCCAAGCTGGCTTTGTGTGTCCATTGACACACAGAGCGTGGCTTGGCCCCGCACCCTCACTCCCCCCTCACTGGCTGTGATTGACAGCAGTAGAAAACAATGGTTACTTGCAAGGAAACACCTGCAGTCTTCATTGCTTTGCACAAAAAGGGATTCACAGGCAAGGATATTGCTGCTACTAACATTGCACCTAAATCAATAATTTATCGGATCATCAAAAACTTCAAGGAGAGAGATTCAATTGTTGTGAAGAAGGCTTCAGGGTGCCCAAAAAAGTCAAGCAAGCGCCAGGACCATCTCCTACAGTTGATTCAGCTCTGGGATAGGGGCACCACCAGTGCAGAGCTTGCTTAGGAATGGCAGCAGGCAGGTGTGATGCACAGTGAGGAGAAGACTTTGGAGGATGGCCTGGTGTCAAGAAGGGCAGAAAAGAAGCCACTTCTCTCCAGGAAAACATCAGGGACAGACTGATATTCTGCAAAAGGTACAGGGTTCATGGCCAGGAAACTCCCTAGACCTTAAAATGGTTGTTAACACACTTCTACTAAATTGTCTTATCCCCTCTGTACAATAACAACATGTGTCCCTGTGCCTGTGTAATGTTAAAAATCTGCCGATCTGTACTGATATAAGCTCCAGGTGCTCAGCTGATTCTTCTCCTCTCTTCTCTCTCCGGCTCACAGCTGCTGTGGGCAGGGCCAATTTTTTACATTACACAGGCACAGACACACATGTTAATATGGTACAGAGGAGATAAGACAATTTAATAGCAGATATGAGAGCAGCGGAAGCATGGGGGGGGCGCTGGTACGAGCAGGGAGGGGAGGGGGACAGAGGACAGAGGAGACACAGACACAGAAGAGCTACAGAGAGCAGGCTGTGGATGACAGAATCACGCAAACTGACCACGGTGTCTCGGGCTCAGCAGCCATGATTATCGTGGTCAGTTTGCAGAGGGGAGGGTATAGCCAGGCAGGTCAAACCAGGTTTTTTAGGGTATACAGGGGGGCAAATTACACAGCACAAGCACTGTGCTGTATAACATGCTTTAAGAGGAAAGTAATACTGGGAGTATGCTATAGGCTTCCCCAACCAGGGGGAGGAGGCGGACCTCCTATCAGAATTTGGATTAGTGGCAAGAGTGGGAAGTGTCATTATAATGAGGCCAGCCAGTTCCTAAATATCTTGCAGGACAATTTCATGTTTCAGATGGTAAATGCACCAACTAGAAACAAAGCGTTACTAGACCTTCTGATTACCAACAATACAGACCTGATCACGGATGTGGAAATACGGGGCAATTTAGGAAACAGCGATCACAGGTCAAATAATTTTAGTATAAATCACACAAATAGGAAACATAAGGGGAATACAAAGACACTGAATTTCAAAAGAGCCAACTTCCCTAAACTACGATCCTTGCTAGAAGATAATAATTGGGATAAAATATTAGGAACAAAGAACACAGAGGAAAAATGGGTATGCTTTAAGAGCATATTAAAAAAGGGAATTAGCCAGTGCATCCCAATGGGAAATGAGGAGCTAATAATAGTCCTGGGTGGCTTAACTCCAACGTAAAAATGCATATAAAAGCAAAGGAGAAGGCCTTCAAAAAATACAAAATACAAGAAATGTAATGCTGTGTACACATGATTTTCGGCCCGCAAAAGACCAATGAGTGTTTTTCGTCAGAAAATGCAACCGTGTGTATGCTCCATCGCACTTTTGCTGGCCGAATTCCAGCCAGCAAAAGATTGAGAGCATGTTCTCAATTTTTCGGTTGGGAAAAGTTCCTATCCGAAAATGCGATCATCTGTGGCAATTCCGACGCTCCAAATCCCTACGCATGCTCAGAAACAATTCGACGCATGTTTGGAAGCATTGAACTTAATTTTCTCAGCTCGTCGTAGTGTTGTACAGCACCGTGTTCTTGACAGTCGTAGTTTCAGCAAACTTTTGCGTGACCGTGTGTATGCAAGGCAAACTTGAGCAGAATCCCGTCGGAAAAGCCATCATATCTTTTTCCGACGAGAAATCCGCTCGTGTGTATGCGGTATAAGGGTGCAATCAGGACGGCTAAGATAGAACACTAAAGGCACATAGCGGAGGAGAGTAAAATCCCAAGAAATTCTTTAAGTACATAAATAGTAAGAAAGGGAGGTCAGATCATATTGGTCCCATAAAAAATGAGGGAATCTGGTTACTAAGGATAAAGAGATGGCGAAGGTATTGAATTTATTCTTCTCCTCAGTCTTCACGAGGGAATTGGGGACTTCAATAACCAAAATTGCAATCTTTATCCTTGTGACATGTCACAGGAAGCACCCTCATGGCTAACAGAGGATAGAATTAGAAATAGACTTGAAAAACTTAACATTAATAATTCACCAGGACCAGATGGCTTGAGCCCGAGGGTCCTTAAGGTACTCAGTCAAGTAATTGCCAGGCCATTGTTCCTAATTTTTATGAACATTCCACTGACTGGAATGGTACCAGCTGATTGGAGAAAAGCCAATGTAGCACCAATATTTAAAAAGGGCGCAAGATACATCCCTGGGAATTACAGACCAGTTAGCGTAACATCAATAGTATGCAAGCTCTTGGAGGGGATGATAAGGGACTATATATAAGATTTTAGTAATGACAACGGTATCATTAGCAGTAATCAACAAGGATTCATGAAGAATCGGTCTTGCCAAACCAATCTATTAACCTTCTATGAGGAGGTGAGTTGCCATCTAGATAAAGGAAGGCCCGTAGACGTGGTGTATCTGGATTTTGCAAAAGCATTTCACACAGTTCCCCATAAACGTTTACTGTACAAAGTAAGGTCCATTGGCATGGACCATAGGGTGAGTACATGGATTGGAAACTTGCTACAGTGGCGAGTTCAGGGGGTAGTGATAAATGGGGAGTACTCCGGGGTGGAAAAGTGGAGTCCCCCAGGGTTCTGTCCTGGGACCAATCCTATTTAATTTATTTATAAACGACCTGGAGGATGGGATAAACAGTTCAATCTCAGTATTTGCGGACTATACTAAGCTAAGCAGGGCAATAATTTCTCCGCAGGATGTGGAAACCTTGCAGGAAGATCTGAACAAATTAATGGGGTGGGCAACTACATGGCAAATGAGGTTTAATGTAGAAAAATGTAAAATAATGCATTTGGGTGGCAAAAATATGAATGCAATCTATACACTGGGGGGAGAACCTCTGGGGGAATCTAGAATGGAAAAGGACCTGGGGGACCTAGTAGATGATAGGCTCAGCAATGGCATGCAATGCCAAGCTGCTGCTAACAAATCCAACAAAATATTGGAATGCATTAAAAAGGGGATCAACTCCAGAGATAAAATGATCATTCTCCCACTCTACAAGACTCTGGTCCAGCCTCACCTGGAGTATGCTGTCCAGTTCTGGGCACCAGTCCTCAGGAAGGATGTGCATGAACTAGAGAGAGTCCAGAGAAGGGCAACAAAACTAATTAAGGGACTGGAGGACATTAGTTATGAAGAAAGGTTACGAGCACTGAACTTGTTCTCTCTGGAGAAGAGACACTTGAGAGGGGATATGATTTCAATGTACAAATACCGCACTGGTGACCCCACAATAGGGATAAAACTTTTCCGTGAAAGGGAATTTAAGACACGCGGCCATTCACTAAGATTCAAAAAGCGGTTTAACCTTAAACTGCATATAAGGTTCTTTACTGTAATGCCCTGTACACACAATAGGATTTTCCGACAACAAAACCGTGGAATTTTTTTCCGACGGATGTTGGCTCAAACTTATCTTGCATACACACGGTCACACAAATTCCGAACGTCAAGAATGCGCTGACATACAACACCTACGACGAGCCGAGAAAAATGAAGTTCAATAGCCAGTGCGGCTCTTCTGCTTGATTCCGAGCATGCGTGGAAGTTTGTGCGTTGGAATTGTGTACACACGCTCGGAATTTCCAACAACAAGTTTTGTTGTCGGAAAATTTGAGAACCTGCCAACAAATGTTCTATGGGGCATACACACAGTCGGACTTTCCGACAACAAGCTCACATCCAACATTTGTTGTTGGAAAATCCGTGTGTACAGGGCATAAGAGTGGTTAGGATGTGGAATTCTCTTGGGAGAATGGGAGGTGGGGGGCAGCAGCAGGAGTCGGGATGTGAGAGACTCCTAAAGTTACAGAGCAAAGCCAGTCTCAGTAGTTTTACAAACAGTTTGGCAACACTGCATGGGGCCCCCTACTGGCCCCGGGCCCTCGGGCAGCGCCCAAGTGTCCCAAATGGTCAGTCCGCCCCTGGATAGAGGGATGCTGATATTGAGTTAATGCGTTGCTCTGAGACTTAGAGAGATCGTCTTGTCCTCGGATTGTGAAGCGGCATCATAACATTTCACAATATTTTCTCTTATGTTCACAAAGCCACTCTGAAGCCAAATTGCACCGCGTGAGAGTATATTTTATTTAATTTAAATGACTTACTCCGGCCATGAATTTCAGATTAGGAACAAATACAATGATTTGCCGAGCAGCATAAAAAGGACTGTGATAGCAATCAGAATGCGCATTAAACAAATCAAGCCTCCGTGTGTAATTTAGAGCTAAGCATGTAGCAGTGAAGTTTAATTTCTTTTGTGGAGCCGAGAGAGAGAGAGAGAGAGAGAGAGACACAAGGACGGCTCGAGGAAGAAAGTTGCGTAAGCTATAAGTCACCGGCGGCGTTCCGCAGTCTCCTATTTCCTCCAGAAGCAATGTCATGAATCAAATGGAGGGTTCCGTTTCTTTGTGTCTTTCCGTGCTTTGTTGATTCGTATTTTCGGTGACTGCTTTCCGCTAAAATTCCTCCTGTGCACTGTTCAACGAGGCTGATTTGTTAGGTGATCACTGTTGAATGGCAGTGATCACTATTTAGAAGTTCTGGATGTATCTTAGTCACAGCATGGACAGAGTGAGAATATGATGGATGAGAATGTGCTTGTTTCCACGGGTTCACGGGCGTAAGCCGCACGTATTGTGACCATAACAAACTGGGCAAGATTTACTAAAGACATGTGCAATTAGTTATGGTCCGAATGTAAATTTGGATGGATTTTTGGTTATTCGGAGATTTGGATGTATCCGATTCTCCGAATGAATTTTGTAGAAATACGTTTCGTTAATTTCGTTTTCTAATTCCAAATTTTCGGAACGATTAGAATTTGGACCAGTCGAAAAATTATCGACCCATTAGAATTCTGTGTGAAGAATAGTTGGTTGTTAAGGATGGGGCCCGGGAAGCTGGCCGTCGCGTCCTTAACAACCGATGACTCATCAGCTGTCAGCGGACTTCCCCTGCTGAGAGCTGAATTGTAAACAAAAGAATGCCAGCAATAGAAAAGTCAGAAAAAAAATAGAGCAGGGTCCCCCCCCAGTCCATACCAGGCCCTTTGGGCCTGGTATGGATTCTAAGGGGAACCCCACGCCAAAATAAAAAAAAAAAAATGGCGTGGGATCCCCCCAAAATACATACCAGATCCTTATCTGAGCATGCAGCGTCCTTAACGTCCATGCACCTCGGCAGGTCAGGTAAGGGGGGGGTTGAGCGAGCGCCCCCCCTCCTGAACTATACCAGACTACATGCCCTCAACATGGCAGGGGCATTTGGAGCAGAGAGGGTTCTGCCCCCACCCCAAACTTTTCAAATTCAAAACTGCTGACTTCCATCATCCAATCATGTGCAAGCAGAAATGCTGCTTTTTTAATTTCCTTGCATGTGATTGGATATTGTTTGCAAAGTGAAGCTTCATCTCACTTACTACAGTAAGTCCTAGAGCAACTTCACTTTACAAAGTGCACAATCTTTTCTCTAGACATGTACTTACTACCCCTTCCTAGTCACTAAAAAAATGTAAAAAGTGAATAAAAACACAACACGAATTTTGAACAATTCCTTTAAAATACAAAACAAAACAAAAAAAATGCCCCCCCGATGTAGAGCTGTATTTTATTTGCATGCAGTCCATCCTAGCAGTGGCGGCCCATCCATAAGGGGCACAGGGGCACCGCTCCACTAATCCATGCGCCCGACCCTTAATCTACATGCAGGGCACCGGACGCATGGATTCCAATCTACATGCAGGGCAACGGACGAATGGATTCCAATCTACATGCAGGGCACCGGACGCATGGATTCCAATCTACATGCAGGGCACCGGACGCATGGATTCCAATCTACATGCAGGGCACCGGACGCATGGATTCCAATCTACATGCAGGGCACCGGACGCATGGATTCCAATCTACATGCAGGGCACCGGATGCATGGATTCCGATGTTTTTTTTGTTTTGTTTTCGAAGCACATGATTAGAGCCTGAGGCTCTAATTGGCTTCAAAAAAGGATGGACTGCGCCCTGAGCCCACCCAGTAGTGTGACAATAGCAAATTAATATTCGCTACTGCCTTCCTGATTCTCCTCCCGGCCAATCAGGAAGCGGGTCCTAAGACCCGATTGTGGCCAGGAAGTCTTAGGACTCCCTGGCCAATCGTGTCTCAGGACACACTTCCTGTTCAGCTGGGAGGAGAAGCAATGGCCTGGCTCTTCCTTCCCTTTGCCTCCTAAGGTAAGGTCAGTCCGTCTCCCATGAGGGGGGTGGGGGTGGTGTTGGATTGCCACCACCTTCTTGTCCTTTTAGTGCTGGGGGGAGGTGCTTGCGACGATCGCTGCCCTCCCATCCGCCGTTTGTCTCCCCGTTCGATCGCCTCCTTCCTGTCTATCTCTGCATTAATTTACAGCCCCCCCCTCCCCCTGAAATATTTAGCACCAGCCACCATTGCATCCTAGGTAACACTCAGAAAATGGGGCGGGCTTTATCTGACTTTCTGAGAAGCTCACAGTGTGCGGTGAAATCAGAGGAAGCCGTTTCAGTCCAGGAGAGGAGCCGCCACAACTGTGCAAAGACTGAAGGGAAGGCCGGAGTTCCACTTTAAGTAATCCTCTAAGAAGAAAAATCCCTCTTCGCTACTATTTGATTTCATGTTTTTATATTTGAAGCTTTTATAAAGCAATGATGAATATTTTATGAAGCAAAGGGTCAGGCCCCTCTGTCACCAATACTATTATTTTGAACCGTCTAATTTGTAATGACTAAAGGTTAAACATTTGTTGTGAAATAGAAGGCTGCTGTTGGCTTATAATGAATCATTTTAGTTGAATTGTTATAAAACGTAAGGTCACAATGCATTATCTCCGGATTCCTTTAACATACCAAAAATAATAATGCATTCCAGAAATGCCAGCAAGCTCAAGCTGTTTGCTATTTGTTATGTTTGAAGCTGAACGTTTGTATTAGATGAATATAAAGGGCCAGTTTACAGTCCTTCAGATTTTACGGAGAGCCGGACAGTGGTCAGTGAAAAGGTCCCTTCATCACTGGGAAAAAATAATGCCCCCTTGTTTGTTTCAATGGGAGTAATTGTGCCTCATCATTCGTGTCATTGGGCCCCATTGTTGCTGTCATTGAGAGAAATCGTGCCCCATCATTGGTCTCATTGGGAGGAATAGTACCTTATCGCTAGGGATGAGCTTCGAGTTCGAGTCGAACTCATGTTCGACTCGAACATTGGCTATTCGCAAGTTCGCCGAACAGCGAACAATTTGGGGTGTTCGCGGCAAATTCGAATGCCGCGGAACACCCTTTAAAAGTCTATGGGAGAAATCAAAAGTGCTAATTTTAAAGGCTAATATGCAAGTTATTGTCATAAAAAGTGTTTGGGGAGCCAGGTCCTGCCCCAGGGGACATGGATCAATGCAAAAAAAATTTTTAAAAACAGCCGTTTTTTCAGGAGCAGTGATTTTAATAATGCTTAAAGTCAAACAATAAAAGTGTAATATCCCTTTAAATTTCGTACCTGGGGGGTGTCTATAGTATGCCTGTAAAGGGGCGCATGTTTGCTGTGTTTAGAACAGTCTGACAGCAAAATGACATTTTGAAGGAAAAAACTCATTTAAAACTACCCGCGGCTATTAATGCATTGCCGACAATACACATAGAAGATCATTGATAAAAACGGCATGGGAATTCCCCAAAAGGGAACAACGAACCAAAATTAAAAAAAAAAAACATGACGTGAGAGTCCCCCTAAATTCCATACCAGGCCCTTCAGGTCTGGTATGGATATTAAGGGGAACCCCGGCCAAAATTTTAAAAAAAAAATGACGTGGGGTTCCCCCTAAATTCCATACCAGACCCTTCAGGTCTGGTATGGATTTTAAGGGGAACCCCGTGCCAAAAAAAAAAAAAAAAACGGCGTGGGATCCCCCCAAAAATCCATACCAGACCCTTATCCGAGCACACAACCTGGCAGGCCGCAGGAAAAGAGGGGAGGACGAGAGTGCGCCCCCCCCTCCTGAACCGTACCAGGCCACATGCCCTCAACATTGGGAGGGTGCTTTGGGGTAGCCCCCCAAAACACCTTGTCCTCATGTTGAT
Organism: Aquarana catesbeiana; assembly: GCF_042186555.1. Lineage (NCBI taxonomy): Eukaryota > Metazoa > Chordata > Amphibia > Anura > Ranidae > Aquarana > Aquarana catesbeiana. The sequence goes on from NC_133329.1 coordinate 402,170,613, forward strand.
GAGGACAAGGGCCTCATCCCCACAACCCTGGCCGGTGGTTGTGGGGGTCTGCGGGCGGGGGGCTTATCGGAATCTGGAAGCCCCCTTTAACAAGGGGACCCCCAGATCCCGCCCCCCCCCTGTGTGAAATGGTAAGGGGGTACAAAAGTACCCCTACCATTTCACTAAAAAACTGTCAAAAATGTTAAAAATGACAAGAGACAGTTTTTGACAATTCCTTTATTTAAATACTTCTTCTTTCTTCTATCTTCCTTCATCTTCTGGTTCTTCTGGTTCTTCTGGCTCTTCTGGTTCTTCCTCCGGCGTTCTCGTCCAGCATCTCCTCCGCGGCGTCTTCTATCTTCTTCTCCTCGGGCCGCTCCGCACCCATGGCTTGGGGGGAGGCTCCCGCTCTTCTCTTCTTCTTCATCTTCTTCTCTTCTTCTCTTCTTCTTTTCTTTTCTTCTTCATTTTCTTCTCCGGGCCCCTCCGCACCCATGCTGGCATGGAGGGAGGCTCCCGCTGTGTGACGGCGCTCCTCGTCTGACAGTTCTTAAATAACGGGGGGCGGTGCCACCCGGTGACCCCGCCCCCTCTGACGCACGGGACATGACGGGACTTCCCTGTGGCATTCCCCATGACGTCACAGGGAAGTCCCGTCAAGTCACCGTGCGTCAGAGGGGGGCGGAGCCGTTATTTAAGAACTGTCAGACGAGGAGCGCCGTCACACAGCGGGAGCCTCCCTCCATGCCAGCATGGGTTGCGGAGCGGCCCGGAGAAGAAAATGAAGAAGAGAAGAAGAGAAGAAGAGAAGAAAAGAAGAAGAGAAGAAGATGAAGAAGATGAAGAGAAGAGCGGGAGCCTCCCCCCCATGCCATGGGTGCGGAGCGGCCCGAGGAGAAGAAGATAGAAGACGCCGCGGAGGAGATGCTGGACGAGAACACCGGAGGAAGAACCAGAAGAGCCAGAAGAACCAGAAGATGAAGGAAGATAGAAGAAAGAAGAAGTATTTAAATAAAGGAATTGTCAAAAACTGTCTCTTGTAATTTTTAACATTTTTGACAGTTTTTTAGTGAAATGGTAGGGGTACTTTTGTACCCCCTTACCATTTCACACAGGGGGGGGTCGGAATCTGGGGGTCCCCTTGTTAAAGGGGGCTTCCGGATTCCGGTAAGCCCTCCGCCCGCAGACCCCCACAACCACCGGCCAGGGTTGTGGGGATGAGGCCCTTGTCCTCATCAACATGGGGACAAGGTGTTTTGGGGGGCTACCCCAAAGCACCCTCCCAATGTTGAGGGCATGTGGTCTGGTATGGTTCAGGAGGGGGGGGCGCACTCTCGTCCCCCCCTCTTTTCCTGCGGCCTGCCAGGTTGCGTGCTCGGATAAGGGTCTGGTATGGATTTTTGGGGGGACCCCACGCTGTTTTTTTTTTTTTTTGGCGCGGGGTTCCCCTTAAAATCCATACCAGACCTGAAGGGCCTGGTATGGAATTTAGGGGGAACCCCACGTCATTTTTTTTTTTTTATTTTGGCCGGGGTTCCCTTTAATATTCATACCAGACCTGAAGGGCCTGGTATGGAATTTAGGGGGACTCCCACGTCATTTTTTTTTTTTAATTTTGGTTCGGGGTTCCCCTTTGGGGAATTCCCATGCCGTTTTTATCAATGAACTTCTATGTGTATTGTCGGCAATGCAATAGCCGCGGGTAGTTTTAAATGAGTTTTTTCCTTCAAAATGTCATTTTGCTGTCAGACTGTTCTAAACACAGGAAACATGCGCCCCTTTACAGGCATACTATAGACACCCCCCAGGTACGAAATTTAAAGGGATATTACACTTTTATTGTTTGACTTTAAGCATTATTAAAATCACTGCTCCTGAAAAAACAGCCGTTTTTAAAACTTTTTTTTGCATTGATCCATGTCCCCTGGGGCAGGACCCGGGTCCCCAAACACTTTTTATGACAATAACTTGCATATTAGCCTTTAAAATTAGCACTTTTGATTATTCATGTTCGTGTCCCATAGACTTTAACGGTGTTCGCGTGTTCGAACGAACTTTTTTCCTGTTCGCATGTTCTGGTGCGAACCGAACAGGGGGGTGTTCGGCTCATCCCTACTCATCGCTGGTGTCATTGGGAGGAATAGTGCCCCATCGTTGGTATATTTGAGAGGAATTGTGCCCCATCACTGATGTCATTGGGCCCCATTGTTGGTGCCATTGAGAGACACTATGCCCCATTGTTGGTGTCATTGTGGGGAATTGTCCCCCATCGTTGGTGTCATTGGGAGGAATTGTGCTCCAACGTTGGTGTCATTGGGAGGAATAGTGCCCCATCGTTGGTATAATTGAGAGGAATTGTGCCCCATCACTGATGTAATTGGGCCCCATTGCTGGTGTCATTGAAAGATACTATGCCCCATTGTTGGTGTCTTTGTGAGGAATTGTCCCCCATCGTTTGTGTCATTGGAGGGAATTGTGCTCCAACGTTGGTGTCATTGTGAGGAATTTTGCCCCATCATTGGTATAATTGAGAGGAATTGTGTCCCATCATTGGTGTCAGTGGGAAGAATTGTGCTTCAATGTTGGTGTCATTGGAAGGAATAGTGCCCCAAAGTGGGTATCATTGAGAGGAATTATGCCCCATCACTGATGTCATTGGGCCCCATTGTTGGTGTCATTAAGAGACACTATGCCTCATTGTTGGTGTCATTGTGAGGAATTGTCCCCCAACATTGGTGTCATTGTGAGGAATTTTGGCCCATTGTTGGTCTAATTGAGAGGAATTGTGTCCCATCATTGGTGTCAGTGGGAGGAATTATGCCCCAAGGTTAGTATCAGTGGATGAAATAGTGTCCCAAGGGCCGGATAAAAGCAAGAAAAGGGCCGCATTTGGCCCCCGGGCCACAGTTTGGAGACCACTGCCCCAGTACACTAAATTGTAGCAACTAGAGTTGGGGTGAACAGTTCCAAGCAAAAGCTCAGCCCCTGCATCGCCTGTTCATCCTTTTGGCGAACACCCGAATTTGCCGGGCGCTCGGCATGATGTTCGCCCACCGAGCACCCCACAATGCACTGTGCGCTGCATAGTGAATAGTTGGTTGTTAACCACTTCCGGACCGCCGCACGCCGATGTGCGTCCAAACTTTGCCAGTGGATATCGTTGTTATGGCAGCAGCTAGCTGCCATAACCCCGGTATCCCCGTTTTCGTGCGGCGGCCAGATTTCTGATAAAAGTGGTCCCTGTGGCGGATTCACCGCGAGTAAGTAGAAGCAACACAATTGCTTCTACTTACAAATCTTTATTGGGCACTAACAGCACTAATACTATGCCGCATCTAAACGAATAGAACGTAACTAATTAATAATAATAAATAAAAATAAACCATCTATAGTACTAACGTGTTTCCTCTGGAGCCTTCCTCAGGCTCCAGCCGAAACGCTTTAGTACTAAAGAGGGTTTATTTTTATTTATTATTATTAATTCGTTACATTCTATTCGTTTAGATGCGGCATTCATTATTTCAGATAATTCCTAACTTCGGATAAATTTGCATTCGTCACTTTCATTAACAGCCAAATTCGAAAGGAAATTCCAATACTTAGAATTTAATAGTTAGTAATAGTTATTATTAGTTCGTTGAATTTTCAGATTTTCATTTATATTTTACGAATTTTCGAATCTCCGAATTTACGAACTTTTCGAATTTATTTGAAATAATGACGTTTGATCATAACGAATGACCCAAAAAATGGAATTTGAAACTAACACATTTTTCAGCAGTGCACATGTCTATTATTTATTTTATTGCATTTTTTTTTTCAATTCATTTTATATTTAGCGCAACTTAGTTGGATTGTATTTGTCTTGCTGTGCTTTGCATTGTTATTTTGTTGTTTTACACTGATATTTTGGAGAACTGGTACGGTTTTTCCTTATTAAGATTTGGCGTACGTGATATCGCTGCAATCGTCAGGAATGCGAGAATTTGTTTTGGGTTGTTCTTTGGTGGTAAGTTATGGTAGTAGCAAGAAATATACAGTTAAATAAAATTTAAAAAAAAGATTTTTTTATTTTAACTATTTTGGGCCAATTTTCCTTCGATAATAATTAAGAAAAAAATAAAGTCAGGAGACCTCTATTACCATTTACCACCAAATAAAAAAAGCCCAATTTGACCTAAAAAAAAAAAAAATGTGGTATAATCCACCTGGATGCACACAGTAGTTTTGATGATATGTAGTTGTGACGATATGTACCGTTTTACTAAAACATGTCAAGGTTGCAAAATTGGGCTTAGGCATTAAGATTTGTTTTACCCTTAGGCATGAAGGGGTTAAAAAAATACGTTTCTGTATGTTTTATGAACTCCGTGGTGTTTCCTGAAATTTATTTTATTTACTGCAGTGATTTCCTACAACAGAGACACGATAACGAGATTAGGATGATGGAAGGGCGATGGCTGGAGGTTGGATTTTCCTGGTATCAATGTTCTCCTTATGGCGGAGGAGGACTACAGACATCGACTCCGATCTTCTGAACCGTGTCTTTTAGAACCACCACGTTATGAATGATTCATGATTCTGAATTCACTAATGCGAACAATTACCCCTCGCATGATCGCTTCACTCTGGAGGACAACATTCGTGTTTGTGATGCCCTCTTCTATTATGCAAAACGGTTGGTTGATTAATTAAACACAAATATACGGCGCATGTTATGTAACATAGAGATGTAACAGAGATGCGTTTCCATCACTTTTACTTTGCAGAGTATTATACAGAGAAAATTGAGTACTGTCTGTGATACTTTTTTTTTATTTGCACTAACATACAATAAAATAATAAAAAATAAATAAATAATAATATACAAAACATAGAAGGAACTGGGATTTTAAAGGTGCAAAAGGGCGACACAGAATTTACGTAAAAAAATTCACATTTTATTTAGAAAAGTTGATAAAAGCATATTTGTAAAAAGAGTTTACATTCAATGTACTGAAACAATCTTTAAATAGTGCAACCGAAGGATTAATTTCTCAACATGTTTCACCACATGCCGTGGCTTCTTCAGGAGAGTAGTATCTATCGGGCACTGTACGTAGGTCTTTCAAAAAATTGAAATAGCGGATTGAATGCAAACTCAAATAGTTAAGCTACTTAAATCGGGAAGCAAACCCAGCCGGAGGATCAGCTGATGACCACAGAGGGTGAGTAAAATCGCATTTTTAACTGATGGAAGAGGTCCTGTGATGAAGGACTGGCTTGAAACCAAAAGTCCAGGTTGTTTGACTACATTAATTCGTGTTCCTTCCAAGACAAAACCCCCCAAAAAAAAGGGGGAAGAAAAGAACAGCAAAAAAAAAAGAGATCCAGCCTGATCCAGTATTTTCTTTACATATCATCTGATCCAGGTTTTTTTTTTTTCTTGCTGTTCTTTTCTTTTTTTTGCTGTTCTTTTCTTTTCTGTCAGATGCCTGGCTGTGTTGAACGGCATGGGATTCCGGGAAACAGGTCAGTTTAACCCAAGAAATGGGGCAATTTCTGCTGCTAAATTGTCTTTATTCAAGGAGAACCTGCAACTGTAATTATCATATACAAAAGAAAAGCGAAGAATAGAATTATGACATGTATTACATTTCTGTTTATATGATGAATTCTGGGTAATTCTCCCCACTTTGTATAAACAACATTTTCCGATGTCACCAATTTTTTTTTTTCTCCTTTATGAAAATTGTCGATAAACTAATTATTGATGATGAGGGAACAGAATTTCCTTTTGTGAAAAGTATAAATGTGTACTCATTTTCTCTGTCGGGACTGTAATAAATGGTGCTCCATATGCATCACACGAAGCACGTGCACTTTAATTATATTATATGTTATGTTTGACTTTATCACGTTTACAATATAGGATATATGTATTTAGTTATTAGTTTTATAGTTATCTAATTTATATTTTATTTATTTTAGCGCCGCACATTTGGTATATCAGTTTGTATTGTCACATTTAGGAAGTGTGGGTAGTGTTGGCAGCTGTTTATTTTTATTTTATTTTTATTTATTTTTATTTTATTTTTTTTTTTATTTTTTATGTATTTTTATTTTATTTTTATTTGTATTTGATTTATTTTTAATTTTTTTTTTTTTTTCATTTCATTTTAAATTTCTTTAGTGTTTTGACTTTAGGGTAGGAGTGTGGCAGCTCACAAGGTTTTATCTACGTGTTTATTCTGTCTATAACAATTACAGAGCACAAGTGTGTCACTTCGTAGAGGTGAAATAAGAGCAAATGTGACAATGATATTTAATATAATAAACTAATCACACTTATTCGGGAGATCAAAGGCACCCACATCCCAAATAGAGAATTTATAAGAAGAACTGGAGAAGGGGATTTTTAATGGTGCCACAAATACGACAAGGTTTGTAAATTAAAAAAAATATATTTTATTAATATGAAAATATTTAAAAAAGAGTGAACACATGTTGACTCTCAAAAAACACACAAACATGTATAAAAATTATCACAGCATGATAATGAACAATATAGTGAATATAAAGCTAAATAATGTAATATAAATGCCTGTTGGCTCAACATGTTTCACTAACTGCTTCTTCAGGAGCTGTAAGGCATATATTGGCTGTATTGTATCTGTTTTTTTTTGTAGCCAATATGTGCCTTATACCGGCAGACTCGATGTCTGCCAGTGGAGATCGTGCCACGGAGAGGCAGAATGGGGAGATGTCTATGTAAACAAGACATTTCCTTACTTTGACTTGTGACATGACAGGGATCTACTGCTGTCTGTGATCTCTGTCATGTTCTAGTGAGCCCATCCCCCTACAGTTAGAACACACATAGGGAACACACTTAACCCCTTGATCGCCTCCTAGTGTTAACCCCTTCACTGCCAGTGACATTTATACAGTAATCAGTGGCTATTTTTAGCACTGATCGCTGTATAAATGTCAATGGTTCCAAAATATAATAAATAAATATTGTCAAAAGTGTCCGATCTGTCCACCGCAATGTCGCAGTCACAATAAAAATCGCAGATCGCCGCCATTACTAATAAAAAATTTTAATATTAATAAAAATACCATAAATATATCCCCTATTATGTAGACGCTATAACTTTTGCGCAAACCAATCAATATATGCTTATTTCGATTTTTTTTCTAACCAAAAATATGTAGAAGAATACATATGGGCCTAAACTGAGTAAGAAATTTGTTTTTTTTTTATATTTTTTTAGGGATATTTATTATAGCAAAAAGTTAAAAATATTGTTTTTTTTTCAAAATTGTCGGTATTTTTTTATTTATAGTGCAAAAAATAGAAACCGCAGAGGTGATCAAATACCACCAAAAGAAAGCTCTATTTGTGGGAAAAAAAGGACGTAAATTTTGTTTGGGTGCAACGTCGCACGACCGCGTAATTGTCAGTTAAAGCGATGCAGTGCTGAATCGCAAAAAAATGCTCTGGTCATTAAGGGGGTAAATTTTTCCGGGCCTGAAGTGGTTAGTTTGTTACATCCCATTTGTTTAGATGTGGCATTCATTATTTTGGGACCTTCGGATAAATTTGTATTTGTTCCATTCACGAACAGCCAAATTTGAAAGGAAATTTCAATACCTATAATTTATTAGTTAGTAATAGTTATTATTAGTTAGTTAATATTTTGGATGTTCAAATTTTTGGGTTTTTGAATTTTTAAAATTTCCATTCTTATTTGCGGATTTTCGTTCTTATTTTTTCGGATTTTTGAATTTTCGGATTTTTGAATTTCCGAATTTCCAAATGTTCAAATTTTCCGATCTCGGATTTCCGAATTTCTGAATTTTCATTCTCGGAAAAATTTGTTAGATGGGTTTTCGTTAGTTCTACTATTTCCGAATGAACTAATTTGTCGAAAAACTAATTCGGAACGAAAACGAATTGCACATGTCTAATAGTGGGGCTACGACATTGCGGCGGACAAATCGAACGCCTGACACTTTTTTGACACTTTTTGGGGACCAGTGACACTAATACAGTGATTAGTGCTAAAAACTGTGCCAGAGAGACCTATTGGATTTATAGTTTGGATGTCCTCTCAACCAGGAGGTCTTAACGAGAGCATAGAAATAGCCACCATCCTTTGACACTCTCATTTTTCATTTTTTATTTCAATTCCTTGTCCATATCTGTATATAGCCTAAGTTATTTGTGCTCTTCTATTTCATTTTAATTAATCCATATCATTTACAATGTCTTACCAAACATCTATATATACTGTTTAGGTTGGCCATCTTATCCTTCCTTCCTTTTTTGGGGGTGGCGGGTACCTGTAAATATGATCATACACCCCTATCCCCTTAAGAAATGGGTTGTATATATGCACACATCCCCTCCCATTCTTCCTCCCCCCTTTAACTTTATGTTAGTATTATTATCATTTATTATTTTTTTATTTATTATATATATTTTTATGTAGTATCTGTTTCACAGGTATTTTTTGAAGTATTAAAGAATTAATCTTTAGGTAGGTTAATCGGATCCTGTCTATAAATTGGCCCTAGTATGTGTATTGTATGTGTATGTGTTTGTAAGCGCGTCGAGATCCTATGGAAAAAAAGACCGCACTATATCAAGATGCAACTCAACCCAACTCATTACCTTATATGTCAGTTCCATACCCTCAGTCCACACATCACCCGTACCATGCACGTTTCACATTTACACGCTGTATGCTGCCCATGCGTTTTTTTACGCATGTCGCATGGGCGTGTTGCATGTTGAAACATGTGCATCATGCTTTATCTCCATCTATAATGTCCCACACATATATAGCCAGACCACATCGCCCTCCTCTCTCTACCATCCCCGTTTTTTTACCTCTCATTATTCTAGTCATGATATTATATCTACATACTTTTCTTCAGTCCCACTGTGCTAATATATTCAATTTTAATTATCAATCATTCCCTACCCCCCCCCCCCAAAATTAATAACATCATACTAGTGGTCCACCATATCATCCAATAAATTATATCCCACAATTATAATCATATCTCATAATTCTACTCAATTGTCATCTATTACAATTCACAGATTATATTCTCTTTTTTAATTCATTACTAATTTACATGATGTATTTATATAATTCCATCCCCCCGGGTGTACACGTTATACCATCATGCAAATTATCATCCAGCCATTTACTCTGATCGATTGTGTACATCACAACGTCCTCATCATTGTTCGTCCTGATCACCTTCACAAGGGATGTTTTCTCTCCTTTTTCTCTCTTTTCTCTCTTTTCTGTCTCTCCTTACACTTATGTTGTTTTTATTATGTCTATATAATATTGTTTGTTTTTTAGATATATTTTGAAGCCAATTTGGTCTTGAGTATGAAGTACTTTTATGGTGGGATTTCTTTTTGAATTTATTTGCTTATTGGATATCTTGTATTGGAAGACTCCATGCATCTGTATGCACCACCCCCTGTTTGGGAGCTCTATTTCATTTTATGAACTAGTAGGTACACTTTATGTTTGACATATGTTGCTTTATTAGAGATATATATTTTCACATTCTAAAGCCATGGTTCCATGTCCATCCGAGCTGGATTCCAGGGCCTCATGAAAAACTGCCCCTCTTTTGTGAGCCAACTCTACTTTATTGGATAACTTTTTTTCTGCATTGATTCGTTGAATCAGATCTAATTCTCTGCAGTGTACTCTCTCTTTGATCGCCTTTTGTTATGCACATGTTTTTGATTGTCTTATCGGAGTGAATGTTGTCTCATGGAATTTTGGTATTCTAATCTATGAATATATGTGTTTTATCATTTTTTAGATAGTGTGACCCACTTTCTTGCAATCATCGAATCCCGAATGTGTCCTGACGAAGCCTAACGGTGAAACGCATTGACGCACTAGGGCTCACATTTTAGACGGTATATTTCTCTCTATATATATATGATTTTTTAACCTTTTTTCTGTCTTTTCATACCATTTTGAAATATGTATGTTTCTATGTCTCAATAAATATTAATATTATTTTTCTATATCCTCATTGTTTACTGTGCCGTTAAAGTCCGACTGTGCGTCACTTTTTAGGACTCGTTCTTTTTGTATCTTCATAGTTATTTATGGGTGAGGCAAAGTGAGTGCTTTCTCTATTTCTATGTCTATGTATATTCTTTTGATATCTGGGACCGTGTCTTATTGCCTTTTTAATATTCCACAATTCCCTAAATTTTTATGATTATTCTTTTGCCATACCAGCGTTTTAATTGCCGCTGGCTTTTTGCCACGATGCGCCATCCAATCACTGTGTTTCTTCACTCTGGCCACTACCCTCCTCATTATGTTATATTGCAACTGTAATATCATAAAAAATACTGCGCTATCCCATAAGTGAAAATGATCCCCACATGTGTTTAGTGAAAACAAATATCTCGAACAAGAAATGAAATGTAAAATGCTGCTGCAACCTTAGATGTGAGACAACCCCCACCTTGCTAGCTGTACAAATAATAGGCTGCGCTGCTAGTACATGAACATGATCATATTGAATACAGCCACCTTAGTTACAAATGAACATAAGTGAATTATTTCATAACAGTAAAATGTGACCAAAATAATAAAAAAAATATGCAATATTAAAAAAAAACGCATAAATCGCATGCAGAAATGGTGAGTGAAAAGTTCAGTGAACAAAACAATTGAATTGAGTCCATATGATCATAGAATAAAATAAACTGGAATTCTTGTAGGTGCAGAAAATGATTGGATAGAGGGAGAAAGACACCCTTCCTTCAAGTGACGTAAAGGTTATCTCCGTAGGGAGCGTGGTATTAAAAAGGAGTTCCTCCACCTCAAGTAGGTAAGCCCCTTACCAGATCCAAAGATCTCCTGTCAGAGAGATCATGCACGCAAGTGGCTGTGTCCCCCAGCCACTGGGTCTCTGTCAGTGCGTAAATCAAAAGCCACCTCTCCAGGGAATCAGCCTAAAGGTGATGTATCCGCTCACTCCCCTCCACACATCTGCTGGAAGTAAAGTGACTACTTCCAGCAGATGTGTGGAGGGGAGTGAGCGGATACATCACCTTTAGGCTGATTCCCTGAAGAGGTGGCTTTTGATTTACGCACTGACAGAGACCCAGTGGCTGGGGGACACAGCCACTTGCGTGCATGATCTCTCTGACAGGAGATCTTTGGATCTGGTAAGGGGCTTACCTACTTGAGGTGGAGGAACTCCTTTTTAATACCACGCTCCCTACGGAGATAACCTTTACGTCACTTGAAGGAAGGGTGTCTTTCTCCCTCTATCCAATCATTTTCTGCACCTACAAGAATTCCAGTTTATTTTATTCTATGATCATATGGACTCAATTCAATTGTTTTGTTCACTGAACTTTTCACTCACCATTTCTGCATGCGATTTATGCGTTTTTTTTAATATTGCATATTTTTTTTATTATTTTGGTCACATTTTACTGTTATGAAATAATTCACTTATGTTCATTTGTAACTAAGGTGGCTGTATTCAATATGATCATGTTCACATTATATTGTAAGCTTGCTAGCCCCATCAATCAGTTTGAAGAAGGAGGGTGGCCGCCACATCACTCGCAGCCTGTACTCTCAGGGAACGTGTCGCTTTTCCAGTGATGTCATCTCTCCTTGCCTGGAAACCATCTGCGCCTCAAGCCTCGTTCTGAGGTATCCTCCACTGCAGCCAGCTGACGACCATCCGACGGTGTTACGGAGCGAGCAACAGAGCGCCAACACAGCAGGGACAGATTGACCACACTGATGATACCCCTATGTTGGGACAAATGCTTACTTTGACTCCATTAAGTGTGAGTTGCTTGTGTATTTTATTTTGCACATTAAAATTGTCCTATATCTGCACCCAGAGGTGCCTCTCTCCTTGAACCTTCTATGAGGAGGTGAGTTGCCATCTAGATAAAGGAAGGCCCGTAGACGTGGTGTATCTGGATTTTGCAAAAGCATTTGACACAGTTCCCCATAAACGTTTACTGAACAAGATAAGGTCCGTTGGCATGGACCATAGGGTGAGTACATGGATTGAAAACTGGCTACAAGGGCGTGTTCAGAGGGTGGTGATAAATGGGGAGTACTCGGAATGGTCAGGGGTGGGTAGTGGGGTCCCCCAGGGTTCTGTGCTGGGACCAATCCTATTTAATTTGTTTATAAACAACCTGGAGGATGGGATAAACAGTTCAATCTCTGTATTTGCGGACGATACTAAGCTAAGCAGGGCAATAACTTCTCTGCAGGATGTGGAAACCTTGCAAGAAGATCTGAACAAATTAATGGGGTGGGCGACTACATGGCAAATGAATGTAGAATGTAGAAAAATGTAAAATAATGCATTTGGGTGGCAAAAATCTGAATGCAATCTATACACTGGGGGGAGAACCTCTGGGGGGATCTAGGATGGAAAAGGACCTGGGGGTCCTAGTAGATGATAGGCTCAGCAATGGCATGCAATGCCAAGCTGCTGCTAACAAAGCCAACAGAATATTGGCATTAAAAAGGGGATCAACAAAACGATAATTCTCCCGCTCTACAAGACTCTGGTCCAGCCGCACCTGGAGTATGCCATCCAGTTCTGGGCACCAGTCCTCAGGAAGGATGTACTGGAAATGAAGAGAGTACAAAGAAGGGCAACAAAGCTTATAAATGGACTGGAGGATCTCAGCTATGGGGAAAGACTACAAGAATTGAACGCATTCTTTCAGGAGAGGAGCCACTTGAGAGGGGATATGATATCAATGTACAAATACCGTATTAGTGACCCTAGCATAGGGAAAAAACTTTTTAGTGAAAGGAAATTTAAAAAGACACGCGGCCATTCACTAAAATTAGAAGAGAAGTGGTTTAACCTTAAACTGTGTAGAGGGTTCTTTACGGTAAGAGCGCTAAGGATGTGGAATTCTCTTCCACAAGCTGTGGTATCAGCGGGGGGGGGCATCGATAATTTAAAAAAACTATTAGATGAGTAACTTAACAACCGCAACATACAGGGATATACAATGTACTATTAACATAAAATCACACACATAGGTTGAACTGGATGGACTTGTTTCTTTTTTTTAACCTCACCAACTCTGCAAATATGTAACTACATGTAACTGACAATTGCGCAGTCATGCGATGCTGTACCCAAATAAAATTAATGTAATTTTTTCCCCAAAAATAGAGATTTTTTTTAAGTGGTATTTGATCACCTCGACGTTTTTAGTTATAAACAAAAAAAAAGACTGACTTTCTGCTATGAAATATATCCCCCCAAAAATTTTAAAAAATACAATTTCTTCATAAATTTAGGCCAATATGTATTCTGCTACATATTATTGGTAAAAATTTTTACAACAAGTGTATATTAACTGCTTTGCGCCAAAGTTATATCGTATACAAACTATGGGGATTTTTTATTTATTTATCTTTATCTGGTAATGGTAGCGGTCAGTGACCTATAGTAGGACCGCGATATTGCGGCAGACAAATCGGACACCAATGCAGTGATCAGTGCCAAAAATGTACACTGTCACTGTACTAATGACACTGGCTGGGAAGTGGTTAACATCAGGGGCAATCAAAGGGTTAAAATGTGTGCCTAGAGAGTACTTTCTAACTGTGGGGGGTGCATTTACTTTGCAAAGGCAGAAATCCGTGTTCCTGCTTAGCAGAAACACTGGATCTCTGTCTTCCCTTCTTAAAGAACAGTGATCTGCCTTGTTTAGACCATCGTTCTGAAGATCAGCAGGTCCGCCGGACCTGCTGATTGGCTCCCACTGTCCAATCACAGGGGGGAGCAGGTTTGCCAGCGGCGCGAGCTCAGATCACATACTAGGTACGTGACCTGGCACAGAGCAGCCGCTCTGCCGCAGTATACAATGGGGAAAGAAAGTATTCAGACCCCCTTAAATTTTTCACTCTTTGTTATATTGCAGCCATTTGCTAAAATCATTTAGGTTCATTTTTTTCCTCATTAATGTACACACAGCACCCCATATTGTACACACAGCACCCCATATTGACAGACAAACACAGAATTGTTGACATTTTTGCAGATTTATTAAAAAAAGAAAAACTGAAATATCACATGGTCCTAAGTATTCAGACCCTTTGCTCAGTATTTAGTAGAAGCCCCCTTTTGATCTAATACAGCCATGAGTCTTTTTGGGAAAGATGCAACAAGTTTTTCACACCTGCATTTGGGGATCCTCTGCCATTCCTCCTTGCAGATCCTCTCCAGTTCTGTCAGGTTGGATGGTAAACGTTGGTGGACGGCCATTTTTAGGTCTCTCCAGAGATGCTCAATTGGGTTTAAGTCAGGGCTTTGGCTGGGCCATTCAAGAACAGTCACGGAGTTGTTGTGGAGCCACCCCTTCATTATTTTAGCTGTGTACTTAGGGTCATTGTCTTGTTGGATGGTAAACCTTCGGCCCAGTCTGAGGTCCTGAGCACTCTGGAGAAGGTTTTTGTCCGGGGTATCCCTGTACTTGGCCGCATTCATCTTTCTCTCGATTGCAACCAATCGTCCTGTCCCTGCAGCTGAAAAACACCCCCACAGCATGATGCTGCCACCACCATGCTTCACTGTTGGGACTGTATTGGACAGGTGATGAGCAGTTATAAACAAAGCCTGGGGAATGCCCAGGAAAAAATTCCAAGCCTACTTACCACCAGCTCGCAGACAACCAAATTAACCTGTCTAACAGTATGCGTTAAAAACAGGGGTTTAGTCGGCACGCATTTGCAAACGCATGCGTAAGGGGATGAGCAGTGCCTGGTTTTCTCCACACATACCGCTTAGAATGAAGGCCAAAAAGTTCTATCTTGGTCTCATCAGACCAGAGAATCTTATTTCTCACCATCTTGGAGTCCTTCAGATGTTTTTTTTAGCAAACTCCATGCGGGCTTTCATGTGTCTTGCACTGAGGAGAGGCTTCCGTCGGGCCACTCTACCATGAAGCCCTGACTGGTGGAGGGCTGCAGTGATGGTTGACTTTCTACAACTTTCTCCCATCTCCCTACTGCTTTTCTGGAGCTCAGCCACAGTGATCTTTGGGTTCTTCTTTACCTCTCTCACCAAGGCTCTTCTCCCCCGATAGCTCAGTTTGGCCGGACGGCCAGCTCTAGGAAGGGTTCTGGTCGTCCCAGACGTCTTCCGTTTAAGGATTATGGAGGCCACTGTGCTCTTAGGAACCTTAAGTGCAGTAGAAATTTTTTTGTATCCTTGACCAGATCTGTGCCTTGTCACAATTCTGTCTCTGAGCTCTTCAGGCAGTTCCTTTGACCTCATGATTCTCATTTGCTCTGACATGCACTGTGAGCTGTAAGGTCTTATATAGACAGGTGTGTGGCTTTCCTAATCAAGTCCAATCAGTATAATCAAACACAGCTGGACTCAAATTAAGGTGTAGAACCATCTCAAGGATGATCAGAAGAAATGAACTTGATTTTAGCAAATGGCTGCAATATAACAAAGAGTGAAAAATGTAAGGGGGTCTGAATACTTTCCATCCCCACTGTATCTGCGTAAGACAGTCACTAACTGGTTAAGAAACTCAAATATTGCCTGGCGTGAGCTTCCATTTCCATGTTATTGAGATGCTAAAACCTTGCAGTCACATCGGAGGCTGTCAGCGCAGACCTCATTGCTCGCAGAGTAATTGTGCTGTTTAGTGGCTTCAAATACATTATCTTAATTGTGCGCAAATGTAATGCGTATCGACCATTGTACAATACTTCCTGTATTATGATGGCTATAATGTTCAGCACAGTCATTTTATTTCTTATGCTCTTCATTACAAAAAAAAAAATAATAATAACATTGTATTTAATTGAAACTCTCGCAGAAGTCTTTACATTATTGCCGTTCAACAAACAATTTTCTAAGAAGAGAATATATGCAAACCATCACACGGAGAAACTTAATTTTTAAAGAGACTTTGTTGCCAGACCATTTGTTTTAACAACAATCTTTAAAATTATATGCACCTTTTAATGCATTTTATGCTGATTCTTTTCCTGTAAGAGCCTCCCTTGTGTAGACATCCCAAAGCCCTGAGACTGCTGCTGGGTGCCACCATCTTCGATGTGATGTCAGCAGCCCCCAGCAGACTCAGAGCTGTCATTCTTGTGGTACGCCATAGCAGCTGTCTCAAAACTGCAGCCCGCCCACCAAATTCAAGATTTAAGGTGGCCCTCTAATGGGGACCCAGATGTAAGGGGGTTCTCTGAAGGAAGTTCTCATGTAAGGGGGTTCTGTGGTGTAAGGGGGTCTTTGAGGGGGACTCTGATGTAAGGAGGGTCTCTGAAAGGGACTCCAATGTAAGAGAGGCATTTATGGGGACTCTGATGTAGGGTGGCTCTAATGGGGACTCTTATATAAGGGGGGGGACTCGCATGTAAGGGGGGACTATGGTGTAAGGGACTCCAATGTAAGGGGGGCATTGATGGGGACTCTGATATATAATATATAATTTACAGGGCCGGCTTTAATATTTATTGGACTCTGAGCAAACATTTTCTTGGGCCCTCCCGAATCCACTTAATAAATATTTGCAGTCAGTGGGGGCTCAAGGGGCAGCTGCTTTGGGCCCCACGACAATGACTGGGTCCGGGGCAGCTGCCCCTTTTGCCCTGCGTTAGAGACAACCTTGAAACCTTGATAATATAGAGCAATGATGGTGAACCTTGGCACCCCAGATGTTTTGGAACTACATTTCCCATAATGCTCATGCACTCTGCATTGTAGTTGAGCATCATGGGAAATGTAGTTCCAAAACATCTGGGGTGCCAAGGTTCGCCATCACTGATATAGAGGGTCTCTGATAGTGTCTCTTATGTAGGGGGACTTTGAAGGGGACTCTGCATGTAAGGGGGAACTCTGGTGTAAGGGGGACTTTGATGGAAACTCTGATGTAGGGGGGCTCTAATGGGAACTTATGTAAGGGGGGACTCCAATATAAGGGGGTCTTTGATGGGGACTCTGATGTAGGGAGCTCTGATGGGGACACTGATGTAAGGGGCCAATGCCGGGACAAGGTTATCTAGAGCCCAGGACGAACATGCAAAATTGCGTCCCCCCCCAAAAAAAATGTATGAGCATTATGTGTCTGCAAAAATCCTCTCCCACCTAAAAAAAAAATTTAGTGAAAATCTGAATGTTTACCCCCTAAGCATAAATTCCACCTCCTCCCAGTACAAATCTGCCCCCCCCCTGCTGAAATCCCCCTTCCGAGCACAAATCTTTGCCCCTCCCCCATACCAACCAGCTCAAATCCCCTCTCGACAAAAAAAAACAAACAATTTCCCCCTTCTAGCACAAATCCTCAACCTTTCAAATTTCCCCTCCAAGCACCAATCGCCCCCACTCCAAATCCTCCCCCAATCCCCCATCCTAGCACAAATCCCTCGCACAAATTTCCCTTCCTAGCACAAATGCCCCAACCATCCCTACTAGCACAAATCCCCCCCCCCCCCAGAAAAATTTCCTCTCTACAGTTTTACTTTTATAGCACAATTCCCCCCTCCTAGCACAAATCACATCCCCCATCCCTCCTCCCAACACAAATCCCCCCAAATCACCACTCCTAGCACACCGCCCTAAATGCCCCCCCACCTCACATGATATCACAGTGCCCAGGGCAGCCACCCCTCCTGCCCACTCCTTGTTCCGGCCCTGTAAGTGGGGGCTCTGATGTAGAGAAGGACTCTGATGGGTTTTAGTTTTGGCGTATGCAGTATTAGTGATGTGAGTTTCTATTCTTTTTATTACAGGTAATGTGGGGAATGGTCAGTAATATTGCTGTTTTGTTACGTAACAAGGTGATTCATTAATCTTAACAGTGACTTATGTAAAAGAGTTGCTTGTTTGCAGTTGAAGCAATATGCTTTATAAGGAGAATATTGTATTTATATCTCACAAATTCTCACGTCTCATATGATAAAGGATTCACAGGGCACTATGGTTTGGCTAGAAAGAAAACAGTAGTTTCTTTCTTTCTTTCAAATACATATATTATATATATATATATATATATATATATATATATATATATATATATATATATATATATATATATATATATATTAGATATATATACAGTGTATGCACACAGACATTTTGTTTTGTCATTAAATGCTTAAGACATGACAAAAGTTTCCTGCGGTATTATGGACTAAGGGATGGTGTAGCAATCCATGCTTGTGTGTGCTTGGAAACCAAAAACCTAGATCATAATAGGTAGGTGTTCATATATTCATATTTCATTAAATGGCTAAAGGTATGTAGATACCAGTGAGAGGTACTATTGGTGATAGAGCATAAAAATACATTTTTGACAATAGTGGTCTTCCAACTTGTGGTAACAGTTTGGCGAAGACCCTTTTTTGTTTCAGCATGACTGTGCCCCTCTGTGTACAAAGCCAGCTCCTTAAAGACATGGCTTGAGTAGTTTGGTGTGGAGGAACTCAAGAAGCCCTGACCTCAACCCTACTGAACATCTTTAGAATGAATTGAAACTCCAATTACAAGCCTTCTTGCCAATCCAAGAAAGAGGAACTCAAATATGCTTGAAATCACCCTACTGAATATATCTGGAATTCATTGAAACGCCAACTACAGGCCTTCTTGCCAATCCAAGAAGTAGGAAATCAAGTATCCTCAACTTTAACCCTACAGAACATTTCTGGAATGGATTGAATCTACAATTGCAAGCCTTCTTGCCAATCCACAAATGAGGAACTCGAGTAACCCTGATTTCAACCCTACTGAACATTTCTGGAATGAATTGAAACTCTAATTGCAAGCTTTCTTGCCATTCCAAGAAGGAGGAACTCAAGTATGCTTGAAATAAACCCTACTCAACATATCAGGAATTAATTGAAACTCCAACTACAGTCCTTCTTGTTAATCCAAGAAGGAGGAAATCAAGTATCCTTGACCTCATCCCTACTGAACATATCTGGAATGAATTTGAACCTCCAATTGAAAGCCTTCTTGACAATCCACAAAGGACGAACTCTAGTAGTCCTGACCTCAATCCTACTGAACATTTCTGAAATGCATTGAAACTCGAATTCCAAACCTTCTTGCTAATTCTCAAAAGAGGAGCTCAAGTAGTTCTGAATTCAACACTACTGAAAATCTCTGGAATGATTTAAAACTCCAATTGCAAGACTTCTCCAACTGAGGTCTTCTCATCCACTATTAGTATCTGACCTTCAAATTATTTGTTGTCTGAATAAGCACTAATTCCCACAGACACACTCCAATGTCTTGTGGTAAGACTTCCCAGAAGAGTGGGTCTGCAAAGGTGGTGGTGTTGGGGGAACTCCATAATGGACCTGGGTTCAGAATGGGATGTCCAACAAGTTTATATAGCTGTTATAGGTCAGGCATTCACCATTTTTGGCCATATAGCATATGTACAAAATCACAACATATTTAGTTTTATCTTAAAAAAACAAACTTTTTAATAGGAGTAAAGTTTGTCAAGGTGAAATTTGGTAAAAATAAACAATATCAATCATTATGGCATATTTTCAGCTATGAAATTATAACATGTATTAGTCCAAAAATCAAAATGATTTGACGTCTAAAGTTCTTTAAGCCAACCATCAAAAGTGTGAAGCAAATTAAACTTTGCAATCATATCTGGGTAAAAATAGTAGATGTACTCCAACTGAGCAAATTAAGAATCAGTGTTCCAGGTATGTAAAATATACAGTTTAAAGGAAATGTTTCCTCTTAAAATGGAACTGAACAAATCAATTTACCGGTTTCAAAAAACAGTTACTGTTTATAATTTTATTTATATATATATATATATATATATATATATATATATATATATATATATATATATACATTTTTTATATGGGAGGGGGATTTGTGACTTAGCCTTTCATTTTAAGCATCTGAATAAAATTGCATCTGAATTTCATTTGTTCTCCTTTTGGCACTTTCCTCCTTGAACACTTAAGCCTCGTACATGATCGGATTGTTGGCCAACAAAATCGTGGACTTTTGTCCGAAGGGCGCTGGCCCAAACTTATCTTACATACACACGGCACACAATTGTTGGCCAACAATCACGAACATAGTGACGTACAACGTGGTTTTTCAGCTCTTTAGTGCCACCCTTTGGGCTCCTTCTGCTAATTTCGTGTTAGTAGAAGTTTGGTGAGTGTTGATTTGCGCTTTTCATTTTGTGCTTTTCAGTTCGTAAACCAGCCATGTTCCAAAATCGGAGGAGATAACGTGTTATTTATTATTGGCCTTGGAGTTATTGCTTTGACCCAAGTCCAGTCCAGGAACAGGAGGAGGATTTCTTGGACCAAAAATGGGTTGCTTTATTAATCGTGACCAATTATGTCATATGCCTTTGGTGCGGGAGCTCCAGGAGAATAATCCGGATGATTTTCGGAATTATCTCCGGATGACGGACCCCTGCTTTCACCAACTCTTGGCATTGTTGACCTCCTATATTAAGAAGCAGGACACATGTATGAGGCTTTTATTTTATTTTTTGGTTGAATAATAATGATTTGATTTGTTATATTTTCTATATTTTTGGATGCATAGAATGCACTTTTTGGTTAAGTTCTATTGGCAGATAGCATGTCTGTTTTTATTTGTTTTCTTTTTTTAATGCAAAATAAAAAAATTGTGGAGAATAATACTTGGCTATATGTTTTACTTCAAATGACAGTTTGGGAGTCGGCAGTTACATTTAAAAAAACGTGTAAAATTAACAAGGGACACCAACATAGTTGTATCTTTGATCTTAAAAACTATATATAATAGTGTTGTGGTAACTTGCACCAAAAAAAAATAAATAAATAAATAAATAGCAAGCATAATAATATTATTCTTGATATCACTAGAAAAAAAAGCCTTTGAAAATTTGTTTGCAATAACTCCATCAGTATCACCAGCAAAGCAGCTTCATTATTATCCCATTAAAGAAAAAGAGAATTGTGCGCTGCATTTCCAGATTTCATAATTTGCCGCATCACGAATGTTAATTCTCCATTACGAACGCTAGTTTACAAGACCGACCGCTTCTGGCTCGTCCTTGCTTCCGATCATGCATGCTTGTACTTTGGACTTTTGTCCGACGGACTTGTGTACACACACTCGGAAAATCCGACAACAGACATTTGTCCGCGGAAAATTTTAAAACCTGCTAGCCAACAACAATTGTCCGATGGAGCGTGCACACGGTTGGATTTTCCGCCAACAGCCTGTCATCACACAATTCCCTTTGGAAAATCCAATCGTGTGTACAAGGCTAAAGTCTTTACTTGAGCAAAGAGCAGACCTTTGGCCAACACTCCTAAGAAAATCCTTTTCTCTACACTACTGACAGGGAACACCCGCTGCTTTAATAGATCCAGTACCCCATACCTTTCTTCTACTTTCTGAAGTTTTAAAGTGTGTCCCCACTGGGAAGATTCACATATTATTTGTTGTTTGGGGTAAAAATTACATTATAAAAGACAGCTTTCATAATATGATTATAATATATATTTTATACCATAAATAATTATATTAATATACAGTGTACCTATACAGATATTTTGTTTTACCATTAAACGCTGAAGACATAACAAAAGTTTCCTGGGGTATTATGGGCTAAGGGACGGTGCAGCAATCCTGCTTGGAAACCAAAAACCTAGGCCATAATAAGTAAGTATTCATATATTCATATTTCACTAAATTGCTAAAGGTATGTGGACATCCCTCCAAATTCTTGACTGCATTTTTTTCCAGTGAGGGGTACAGCTGGTGCTACAGCATAAAAAATACATTTTTGACAATAGTGCTCTTACAACCTTGTAGTAACAGTTTGGTGAAGACCCTTTTCTGTTTCAAGCATGACTGTGCCCCTGTGTACAAAGCCAGCTCCATAAAGACATGGCTTGACTAGTTTGATGTGGAGAAACTAAAGAAGCCCTGACCTTAAGCCTACTAAACATCTTTGAAAGGAATTAAAGCTCCAATTACAAGCCTCAAGATTACAAGTATCCTCGACCTTAACGCTACTGAACATATCTAGAATGAATTGAAACTCTAATTGCAAGCTTTCTAGCCAATCCAAGAAGAAGGAAATCAAGTGTGCTTAAAATCAACCCTACCGAACATATCTGGAATGAATTGAAACTCCAACTACAGGCCTTCTTGCTAATCCAAGAAGAAGGAAATCAAGTATCCTTGACCTCAACTCTACTGAACATTTCTGGAATTAATTGAACCTCCAATTGCAAGCCTTCTTGCCAATCCACAAAGGAGGTTCTCAAGTAGCCCTGACCTGAACCCCACTGAACATTTCTGAAATGAACTGAAACTCCAATTGCAAACCTTCTTGCTAATCCACGAAGAAGGAACCCAAGTAGTCCTGATCTCAACACTGCTGAAAATCTCTGCAATGATTTAAAACTCCAATTGCAAGACTTCTTTAACTGAGGTCTTCTCATCCACTATTAGTATCTGACCTTCTAATTCTTTCTCGTCTGAATGAGCACTAATTCCCACAGTAGGGATGAGCTGAACACCCCCTCGGTTCGGTTCGCACCAGAACCTGTGAACGGACCGAAAATTTGCACAAACGTTAGAACCCCATTGAAGTCTATGGGACTCAAACGTTCAAAATCAATTTTTTTTTTAATTCTAAAGGCTAATTTGCATGGTATTGTACTAAAAAGTGTTTGGGGACCCGGGTCCTGCCCCAGGGGACATATATCAATGCAAAAAAAAGTTTTAAAAACGGCCGTTTTTTCGGGAGCAGTGATTTTAATGATGCTTAAGTGAAAAAAAAAAAAATTGTGAAATATTCCTTTTAATATCGTACCTGGGGGGGTGTCTATAGTATGCCTGTAAAGTGGCGCATGTTTCCCGTGCTTAGAACAGTCCCTGCGCAAAATGAAATTTTTAAAGTAATAAAAGTCATTTAAAACTGCTTACGGCTTTAATGTAATGTCCGGTCCCGGTAAAATGGATAAAAATCGGTGAGACAAACGGCATGGGTACCCCCCCCCAGTACATTACCAGGCCCTTTAGGTCTTGTATGGATATTAAGGGGAACCCCGCACCTAAATTAAAAAAAAGTAAAGGCGTTGGGCCCCCAGGCCCTCTGAACAGCAGTATACAGGCGGTGCAAACAAGACAGGGACTGTAGGTTTGTTGTTAAGTAGAATCTGTTTGTAATTTTGAACTGGTACATTTTTAAAGTGTAGCTCCAGCCAAAAAAATTATTTTTAAGCTTATTGGAAAACATAGGGAAGGGTTATCACCCCTGTGACATTTGTTTTGCTGTCTTTCCTCCTCTTCAGAAGATTTCACCTCACTTTCTGTCCCAATGACAAATGTTTTTCGACAATTTGGGGTTTTTAGTGAAACAAGGATTGGTGATAAAGCATCAGTGGAAAGGAGAAACATTTTTCCCATATTAACTCTTACAGGAGAGAATTTCCCTGCCTAGGGGTAGATTTCATCTCACTTCCTGTTGTCTCCTTCAGTTTGCAAGTAGGAGTCGTTTGTAAGTTGGATGTTTGAAAGTAGGGGCCTGCCCTATATACGCAGCAGAAATTGGGGCCTTAGGTGGTGGTGTTGCCACAATACTGTAAGTCCTTACAGTTACTCTTGGTGGGCGCTGGAAGGGGCCCTGCTGCGAAATATTAGATCAAGAATTGTAATTACACGTCCCTGTTGAACAGGGGCAGAAAAATTGGGCCTTAGGCACTGGTGCCACAACACTGCAACCCCTTACAGATACTCTAGCTGGAGCACAGGAACGAGCCCTGCTGCAAAGTATTGCATCAAAAATTGTAATTACACGCCCCTGTTAAACAGGGGCTGAAAAATTGGGCCTTAGGCACTGGTGCTGGTGCCACAACACTGCAACCCCTCACAAATACTCTAGTTGAGTGCAGCAACAAACCCTACTTGCAAAATATTGCATCAAAAATTGTAATTACAGGCCCCTGTTAAACAGGGGCTGAAAAATTGGGCCCAGAACCAAAAATATTCTTACAAGCTATCAGCATGATCATTGAGGAGGAAGAGGATAGTCACTCAGCATAACAGGATAGTCATTCAGCATCAGCATAGGCAGTCTTGAAGGGATCTGACATTTCAAAATGAATTGTTCGGTTACATCAGCATTAGATGCCTGGTAGCTGGTGATGATCCAAGACTGATTCATTTTTATGAAGGTCAGTCGATCGACCGAGACGGTGGACAGGCACACCCTGTGATCGGTTACAAAACCTCCAGCAGCACTGAATGTGCGTTCCGAAAGAACGCTGGATGCAGGACAGGCGAGTAGCTCAATTGCATACTGTGCAAGCTCTGACCAGTGATCCATCCTCAAGGCCCAGTAACCCAGAGGATTTTCGGTGGGAAAGGTGTCCAAGTCAGATCTTGCCCCTAGGTATTCCTGCTCCATGTAAAACAGACGCTGGCAATGGTTGCTGGAACCGATCATACCTTGGGGCTGCGGACTACAAAATTGTCTGAACGCATCGGTCAGACGGCCACCTTCTCCACTGCTCCTTCTTTGACTGACCGAAGCCTCAGCAACATGTTATCCAGGAACAGGAGTTTGTAACCTCCCAGTCTCTGGGAACGCATTGCACAGACCTTTCTGCAAGGCCTCCTGAAGATGTTTCATCCTCTGCTCCCTCTGCGACGGCAAGATAAGGTCCGCAACCTTACCCTTGTAATGTGGATCAAGGAGGGTTGCCAGCCAGTATTGATCCCTCTCCTTGATACCACGAATACGAGGATCCTTCCGCAGGCTTTGCAGGATCAGAGAAGCCATGCAGCGTAGGTTTGCTGAGACATTCGGTCCGGAGTCCTCTGGGTCACTAAGGACGACATGATCCTCAGCCACCTCCTCCCAGCCAAGTACAAGTCCATGGGTTTCTTGGGACTGTAAATGATCCCTTAAAGACTGCTGCTGATGCTGAGTGCCAGGCTCCACCTCCATGCTGACACAATCCTCCTCTTCCTCCTCCTCCTCGTCCTCTTCCTGTGTGATCGGCGGGCACGCAGGAACACTGTCTGGATAAAGGGGGCCTTGAGAGCTAAGGAAGTCCTCCTCTTCCTGCCTCTGTTCTGCGTGTTCTCCAACAGGTGGACAAGGGGGACAGTGTCACTGATGCATGCACTGTCACTGCTCACCATCCTCGTGGCCTCCTCAAATGGTGACAGGACAGTGCATGCATCCCTGATCATGGCCCACTGGCGTGGGAAAAAAAAACAAGCTCCCCTGACCCTGTCCTGGTGCCATAGTCACACAGGTACTCATTGATGGCCCTCTGCTGCATGTGCAGCCGCTGCAGCATGGCTAACGTTGAGTTCCACCTGGTGGGCATGTCACAGATTACGCGGTTCTTGGGCAGGTTAAATTCCTTTTAGAGGTCAGCCAGCCGAGCACTGGCATTATATGACCTGCGGGAAATGCACACAGACTTTCCTGGCCTGCCTCAGGACATCCTGTAAGCCCGGGTACCTGCCCAAGAACCGAACCGCTGCACCACCAAGTTAAGGACGTGAGCCAAACAGGGCACATTGGTAAGTTGTCCCTGTCGGAGGGTGGAGAGGAGGTTGATGCCATTGTCGCAAACCACCATACCTGCCTTAAGTTGGCATGGCATCAACCACCTCTGAACCTGCCCCTGCAGAGCTGAAAGAATCTCTGCCCCAGTTTGGCTCCTGTCCCCCAAGCACACCAGCTCAAGCACCGCATGACATCTTTTGGCCTGCGTGCTTGCGTAGCCCCTTGAATGCCTACGGAGCCTGCTGGTTCCGAAGTCAAATCAGCAGAGGAAGAGGCCATGGAGGAAGAAGAAGAGGAGGGGGTGGAGGAGAGAGGTGTGGCAGAATCACCACTAGTAGTATGGCAGAACAACCTCCAACACTACTGCACCCTGTCCTGCATCCTTCCCAGCTGCCAGAAGAGTCACCCAGTGCGCGGTGAAAGATAGGTAATGTCCCTGTCCATGCCTGCTGGACCATGAGTCAGCAGTAATATGCACATTACCGCTGACCGCCCTGTGCAGCGAGGCCAAGACATTGCCTTCCACATACCGGTAGAGAGCCGGAATCGCCTTCCATGAGAAAAAGTGGCGTTTGGGAACCTGCCACTGAGGAACATTCCACAAACTCACGG